>NW_026743069.1:0-1162 GCF_022355385.1 Mustela nigripes
CCCTAACACTAACCCCTAACCCTACCACGGACCCGGACCCTAACAAGTTCTAAACCTAAGAGTCAACATAACGCTAACCCTAATACTAACTCTAAACTTTAACAATAACCCTGACCTTATACCTGACTATGATCATAACCCTAAACCTACCCCTGAACTTTGCCTATACCAGACCCTGACCCTAAACCTGACTCTGGCCCTGACCCTAAACTAACCATGATTATAACACTACATAACCCGGTCCCTGACCCGAATGTGGACTTTAAACCAATACCTGATCTTAAACGTAATCCTGACACTGGCCCTAGACTTCACCCTGACCATGACCCAGGTAAAGACCATAAACCTAACCCTGACCCTAATAGAGAATCTGACCCTGACCCTAACAATATCCCTGACACTGAATGGGAGCCTGACCCTAACTCTAACCCTAACCGTAACCCTGACCCTGACACTAACACGGGTCCTGACCCGAAACCTAACGCTGAACCTAACCCTAAAACTAACCACTAACATTATCCCTGACACTGACCCTAACCCGGTCTAACCCTAACCCTCAAACTACCTCTAATCCTAACTCAAACCCAACTTTAACAATAATCCTGACACTCTCCCTGACCCTGATCATAACCCGAACTCTGAACTTTGCCTATATCAGAACTTAACCTTAAACCTGACCCTGGCCTTGACCTTAACACTGACCCTAACCCTGACTGTAAACCTAACTCTGACCCAATCTGTGATCCTGAACAGAATTGTAACCCTAAAGCTAACACTGATCCTGAACCTACTCATAAAACAGAACCTAAACATAAAGCTGACCTTACCATAACCGTAAACCTAATCCTGACCCTGACCCGAACCCTGACACTAAACCTGTCCCAAACCTAACCCTGACCCTGATATGAACCTTGCCCCAAACCAAAACATGAACCGGACCCTAAACCTGACCATGACCCTGAACCTGACCCTAACACTGACCCTGACCCTGACTCTGAGCGTAACGCTAACCCTGACCCTACTGTGAGCCTCACCCTAAACCTAACCATGAACCTAACCCTAACCCTGACCCCTACCCTAAGCCTTACATAACCCTGAACGCAACGATGTCTATCCCTAACCCTGACCCTAAGTCATTCTTAACCCTAACCCTAACAGTAAC
>NW_026743069.1:1262-3641 GCF_022355385.1 Mustela nigripes
AAACACTGACCCTGACCCTGACTCTGAGCGTAACGCTAACCCTGACCCTACTGTGAGCCTCACCCTAAACCTAACCATGAACCTAACCCTAACCCTGACCCCTACCCTAAGCCTTACATAACCCTGAACGCAACGATGTCTATCCCTAACCCTGACCCTAAGTCATTCTTAACCCTAACCCTAACAGTAACCTGGTCGAAACCCAGCTGTGTTCCCTCCAGCAGGGACAACACCTGCACCCAGGCCTCCCAGGAGCGGGGGGAGGCTGTATGGGGGTCACTGGATGGGCACTGCATTGAGTGGAGTGTGAGCCTTGAGCAGCTTGGGGACCGGCGGCTCAGGGAGCTCTGGTGAAGCAGGAAGTTCGGTAAGGAACCCCAGGCAGTGGTGACCTCACTTCCCTGATGACAGAGCCCAACAGAATTGGAACCCACGTATCCAGGCACCCCATTACAGAAAAACCACAGAGAAAACAGAGAAAACCACAGTGAAAACCACAGTGCCCTGCTCATTTCTAGGCACATCCTAAAGGAAGCAAAATGTTCTTCTGCTGTACTGAAGCCAATAGGATTCAGGGAGAAGAGAGCTGGCCCATTTGACAGGTCCCCTCCCTGGCAGGTCATATCAGGTTTCCCCAACGCCTCAGGCCCTTTGGCTAATAAAATCAAAAGGTCACACCAGGGGGCTCATAGTCAGAGTGTCCACACCTTCTGATCAACCCGTGTAGCCCTAGGTCTCCTCCCTGTCTCTCTGTCTGTGAGTGTGTGTGTGTGTGTGTGTGTGTGTGTGTGTGTGTGTGTTTGCACAGCTCTGGGTGTCTGTGTGTCTGTGTGTAAAGAGGACCTGGCCATGCCATCATGGGTGGAGATGCCCCAAGCAGGATCAGGCTGATGAGGGGTTAGATGTCTGGTGGGCAAGTCATGTTCACACCCCAGTTTAACGCTGGTTAAGTGGGATCAGGTGTAGGGTCTACACCCTTCTGCCCAGGGTTTATCCTGAGACCCTGAACGGATGGGTCTATGACCCAGAAGAGGGGCTACCCTAACAGTCACCACTAACCCTGATCCTGACACTGACTGTGAGCCTGCCCCAAACCCAAACCCTGACCCTGACCCTGAACCTGACACTGGCTGTGATGCTGACCAGAACCCTAAACCTAAACCTAAGCCTGACACTAACCCTGATGTGGACCCTGAACCTAAACCTAACTCTGACATTACCGTAACCATGACTCATACCTAAACATGACCCTGACCCTGACCCTGATCCTAACCCTGACACTAACTCACCCTAACCCTAACACTGACCGTGACTGTGATCCTGTCCCTAACCCTAAAACCTAATGGTAACTCTAACCAAGACCCTAATAAGGACCCTGAACCTAAACCTAACGCTGACCCTGACCCTAACAATAACCCCTACCCTAAACCAAAGCCTAACCCTGACCTTACGCTGTCTAACCCACCCTAACCATAACCCTACTTCTAACTCCAAACCTAACCCCAATCACAAAACCTACCGCCAAAACCTAATGTGAGACTGAACCGAATATTGACACTAAACCAAAGCCTGACCCTAAACCTGAACCTGGCCATGACCTTCACCTGACCCTGACCCTGACCCTAATCCTAACCATGACACTAACACTGACCACTACATAACCCTGTCCCTGACCCAAATGTGTACTTTAAACCAATACCTGAACATGACACTAAACCTGACACTGGCGCTAAACTTCACCCTGATCTTGACCAGGCCATGACGATAAAGCTAACCCTGACCCTAACAGTGACTTCGACCCTGACCTGAACACTAAACCTGACCCTGACTGTTAGCCTGTCCCTAACTATAACCCTAAATGTAACGCTAACCGTACACAAACACGGGCCCTCCATTGAATCCTATCGCTGAACCTAACCATAACACTAACCCCTAACCCTCCCACGGACGCTGACCCTAACAAGTTCTAACCCTAACCGTCAACCTAACGCTAACCATAACACTAACCCTAAACTTTAACAATAACCCTGACCCTATACATGACGATGATCATAACCCTAACCCTGAACGTTGCTTTTACCAGATGCTGACCATAAACATGTCCGTGAACTTTGCCTGTACCAGACCGTGACCCTAAACCTGACCCTGGCCCTGACCCTAAACCTAACCATGACCCTAACAATGATCACTATATAAGCCTGTCCCTTACCCGAATCTGGACTTTAAACCAATACCTGAACCTGACCGTAAACCTGACAGTGGCCCTAGACTTCACCCTGACCCTGACCCAGATAAAGACCATAAACCTAACCCTGACCCTAACAGAGACCCAGACCCTGACCCTAACACTAACACTGACACTGAATGGGAGCCTGACCC
>NW_026743070.1:0-3640 GCF_022355385.1 Mustela nigripes
GGTTGATTTTTAACTGCATATAGTAAAACCACTCTTTGTACAGTTTTTTGAGTTTTAACAGAGGCATAGACTCATATGTACACCCACCAGCACAGGAACACTGAAGAGTTCCATCGCCTCAAAAATTCACCTCACATACCCTTTGCAGTCAACTCCTCTCTCCATCCCTGGCAACTACTGATCTGTTTTGCATTTTGCAGAATGAAATATAAATAGAATCAAATGCTATGTAGTCTTTTGGATCCAGCTTCTTTCACTTAGCAAAACTCATTTAAGATCATCTATACTGCTGTGAACAAGTGGCTTGTCCCTTTTTTTGCTGAGCAGTACTCTTTGGATGTACCACAGTGTGTATATCCATCCATTCTTCCGTTGGAAGGACATCTAGGTTGTTCTCAGTTTTTGGCAACTGTGAGAAATACAGATTTCTATAAGCACAGTTCTCCGTTCACTTGTGTAAATTCTCTAGGAGAGGACTGTTGGGTTGTATGACAAGTATATATTTAACTTTGTAAGACGTTGTTGATCTCTTTTCCCAAGTGGTGTGTGACTTTGCTCTAAGCATGAATATACGAGAGTTCTTGTTGCTCTGCATCCTTGTCAGAACTTGGCATTTTAGAATGCTGGGTTTTTGTTTTGTTTTTAAGTAGCCCTCATCGGGCCTTGAACTCGCCTTGAACTCTGATATCAGCGGGTCTTGAACTCTGATATCAAAACCTGAGCTGAAATCAAGAGCTGGACACTTAACCGACTGAGCCAACCAGGCACCTGAGTAAAGCTGACACATGATGTTACATTTTTTCAGGTGTACAACATAGCAGTTCCCCAACTCCATACAGTATGCTGTGCTCACAAGTGTACCTTTTCCATCTGTCCCCATACAATGCTATCACAGTACCACTGATTTTATTTTTTAAATCTTAGCCATCCTAATAGATGTACAGTTGTATCATCATAGAAGCAGGTCCTTTACGAGTATGTGATTTGCAAACAGTTTCTCCTCATCTGTAGGCTGTCTTTTTATTCTCTGGGTAGGACCTTTTACAGAGTAAAACTTTTTGATAGTGAAACTATTTTGATAGCATCAATATATCAGAATTTTCTTTATGGATCATGTTTTTGGTGTATTGTTTCTTCCAAAATTTTCTTCTAAAAGTTTCAGAGTTTTGTATTTTATGCTTGAGTCTATGATGCGTTTTTAGTTAATTTTTGCATAAGGTATGATTTGTATTTTGAGGTTTTATTTTTGCATATGGATGGTGAACTGTTCCAGGAGAGTCAGTTGGACCAGCGATATATCCTTTCTCGGCTGAACTGCTTTACTGCCTTTGTCAAAATACAACAGAATATATTTGTGTAGGTCTATTTTCTGGGCTCTCTGTTTTGTCCACTGGCACCCACCTTTCTGCCAGTACCTCTTTCATTCTTGATATTGATAACCTGTGCCTTCTCTTTTAATTTGGTCAGCTTGGCCAGAAGTTTAGCAATCAAAAAACTAGGCTTTGCTTGATTGCTTTTCTCTATTGCTTTCGTTTTAAATTTCATTTATTTCTGAATTTTTTCTTTTGATTGCTTTGGGTTAAGTTTTTGCTCTTCTTTCTTGAGTTTATGAGTTTTAACAAAAGTTTACTGATTTAGTACCTTCTCTTTTCTAATATAAACATCAAATGCTGTAAGTTTCCCTCTCTCATATACATACATACACACACACATACACACATACATATTTTATAATTTCTCCTAAGATTTCCTCTTTGACCCAGAGATTATTTAAGTGTGTTAATTTCTCAATATATAAGGATTTTTCCTTTCTGTTATGATTTCATTATGATCAGAGAATATAATCTAGATGATTTTAATTCCTTGATATTTGTTGAGATTTACTTTATGGCACAGGTAATGGTCTAGCTTGGTGAATGTTCCAAGGGCCCTTAAGAAAAATGTTATGCTCTGCTGTTGTGAAGTGTCCCATAAAAGTCTGTTAGAGTACTGGTGAGGCTGGCTGAGTATTGCTCAGGTCGTCCAGATCCGTACAGATTTTTCTGCCTGCTTGTTCTGCCGATTACGGAGAGAAGAATGTTTAAGTTTCCAGCTACAGTTGTGGATTTTTCTATTTCACCTTTTAGTTCCATCAGTTTTTGGCCTACAAATTTTGAAGGCAGGCTGTTACGTGTGTATACATTAAAGATACTTATTTCTTGGAAAATGGACTGTGTGAAGTCCTTCTTTATTCTTGATAATATTCCTTCTTGTGAAGCCCATATTGTCTGAAATTAATATTGCTACACTAGCCGTCTTGTGATTAACATTTGCATAGTATGTTTTCTCTATCTGCTAACCCATGCCTTTATATTTAAAGTAGGGTTTCTATAGACTGTGTATAGTATGACCTTCCTTTTTTTTAACTAATTAATTAATTTTTAAAATAAACATATAATGGGGGTGCCTGGGTGGCTCACTGGGTTAAAGCCTCTGTCTTCGGCTCAGGTCATGATCTCAGCGACCTGGGATCGAGCCCCGCATCGGCTTCTCTGCTCAGCAGGGAGCCTGCTTCCTCCTCTCTCTCTGCCTGCCTCTTGGCCTACTTGTGATCTCTGTCTGTCAAATAAATAAATAAAATCTTTAAAAATAAATAAATAAATAAATAAACATATGATGTATTTTTATCCCCAGGGGTACAGGTCTATGAATCGCCATGACCTTCCTTTTCTTAAACAATCTGACATTTTGTCTTTTAACTGATGTTTACGACCACATTCAGTGTGATTACTTGTATGGTTGGATTACAATCTACAATGTTGTTAGCTGTATTTATTTGCCTCATTCTCTCTGTTGTATTTTCCTGTTTTCTCCCATATCTTGGGCTATTCGAGCATTTTTTAATAATTCCATTTTATCTCCTCTATTGACTTTTTATACCTCTTTCATAAATTGTTTTCTGTAGTTGCACTAGGTTTTATAACATACATCTTTAGTTAACTAGAGTTTACCATCAAGTAGATATCATATTAGGTGTAGAGTAAGGGCTTCGAACAGTGTGTTTACAACTTTGCTTCCTGTCTTTTGTTGTCCTACACTTTATTTCTACATGTATTATAAGCACCAAATTCATTCCCGCTATTTTTGCTTTAGAAAGTAGTGATCTTTTAGAACAATGAAAAAGAGAGAGATGCCTGGATTCCGGTTTCTAATACCAGTCTCCAATAATAAGGAACCAGGTTCCTTAGAGAAATGACTGATTCTGGGACTGGGGCAGGGAATATACAAGATGAGCCTGGAACATTTCGTCGTAACTGAAAAATTTTAAAGTAACCTTCATTATCCCCTCCCTGCCAAAAATAACCCCACAAGGATGAGGGTGTATTTTCAGAGGAACTGGAACCAAGTGAAAAGTCCTCGACAGCTAAAGCTGGAATATGAGCAACAGAATGAAACAGTATTGGTAGAACTATATGTTAGCAGAATTTAGTAGTATAAATATAAGTCTGTATTAATGTAAATCATTAAATAATAAAAGCAAACAGATAAATCACCTGTTCAGAAGAACTCCAAATAATTTATGTAGATATTCTGCCCTCAAGGAGGTAGAGCCCAATTCCCCACTCCTTAAGTATGGACCTTGCATAGGACTTCTTTCCAA
>NW_026743071.1:0-3640 GCF_022355385.1 Mustela nigripes
GGAGATTTTCCATCTTCAGTCTTTACACCTTATTGCATAGTGAAATCCTCTGACACTTATCACTATTATTTCTAAGGGCAATTTCATAAATAGAAAAACCTTAAGATTTTCACATATAATGAATGTATTCACTTAAAATACTAACTTAGTCTCAACAGAGAGTAGTTTTAATTAAGCAATTAACTTCAAGACAATATGTGTCACTAAGTTTTAAATTTATATTTACATTTATTGTTTCTTACCATTTCAAAAAATCAATGACTAGACAACAAGCTTTAGGGGAAAAAAGTGTCATTTCTTATGCGGCTTCTTCAACTGTCTGCGAATACAGTGCGACTCATCTCCTGACCGTAACTTTCTTGTTTTCAGATGGCCTTTTTTCCAATTGATTTTATTTACTTTCAAAGTGACATTTCAACAGAGGTATCCACTCTCATTTCCACTCTCCTTTGACATTTCTGTGACTTAGAGTGCAAGGAGCTGCTTGCCAAAGACTTGCTAGATTGATGTTGGGAGGAAAAAAAAAATCTGCAGATAGCAGATGTTTCTTTTCTTCTTGTTGTGCCTATTACTTTGAAAAACTGACACTGCTTAAAAACAGATTTCAGATGTTCTGTCTTTCTGGCAGCAAGAGTGGATGTGTTACCCAACTAGGAGAAGTGTAAGTATTGTCTCAAAGGCAAATTTAAGATGGAAGACCGAGGAATGAATAAACTCTCAGGAATGCTTTGCTTTTTCCTTCCTCAATGAGCAATATAATACAAACAAAACAAAACAAAACAAAAAACCTAAGTTGGCTGGGTGAGTACCTTTGTTACACGTTTTATTTTGACCTTGTCAAAGTATGGTTAAGACTTTAAATAATACTTGAAGACTGTCTTCTCATGGATATTTTTCAGATTTCAAATAAAACTGGTTAGGGAGGCACATTTCCAAGTCAAAGATGAATAATTCAGCCAAAAGTTATTATAAAATTTTTACTATCATCACAAAAGACACCAGTCAAGTTTCTGTTCACACATAAGGGGGCTTATACAAATTATTAAAAATATGGTCCTCTCCCTGGTAGACTAATTGAAAAAAAAAAAAAGTTTCCTTTATGGGAAAACAAATTATGAAAGGGCACCTGTTCTTCCATGCTAAATGCAAACCTATGTAGGACCTTGAGCAACTGAGCATGGGCTGGCTTGAAGTTTCTACTTGAGTCCTACCATGTATATTTGAATAGGACACCAAGGGCATACACAGATTCTATAGCCCTGCAAATAGACTAAAACATTTATTCAGAGATTTTTCAGAATCTCCTGATAAAATACTCTCATGAAAATTTCCCATTTTCACATTCTGTTCACCTTAAGATCCAAAATATGGGTTCCAGTGGGCTGTGAATGGCAAAACCATTGACAACTCAAGACTAAGTCAAGAAAATTCAAGAATGCCAGACTAAGAGTCATGATGCACCTATCATGCATCTTCCTTCAGATTCCTCCACTCTCCCAGATGTATCAGATGAGAGGTGTTTTGTCTATTAGATCAATTTGGATTATGGACACCATTAAGGCATAATTTTAATAAAAAATTTATATTATTAATCCTTTCCATTTGTCACATAAATAATAAAAATATTGTAGCTGGAAAACAAAGACTGTCTTCTTAAGCTGTATGATAGGATTAGAATGACATTTTTTATTTATGCTGGTGAAATCCTAGCAGGTGAATGTATAATAAGAACTCTTGGAATGCTGATTACTTTCACAAAAGCTGACACCCCCTTGAAATGCAAAGCCACTTTTGAGAAATGGTGGAGATATGTAGATGTATACATCTACATATCTCCACCATTTCTCAAAAGTGGCTTTGCATTTCAAGGGGGTGTCAGCTTTTGTGAAAGTAATCAGCATTCCAAGAGTTCTTATTATACATTCACCTGCTAGGATTTCACCAGCATAAATAAAAAATGTCATTCTAATCCTATCATACAGCTTAAGAAGACAGTCTTTGTTTTCCAGCTACAATATTTTTATTATTTATGTGACAAATGGAAAGGATTAATAATATAAATTTTTTATTAAAATTATGCCTTAATGGTGTCCATAATCCAAATTGATCTAATAGACAAAACACCTCTCATCTGATACATCTGGGAGAGTGGAGGAATCTGAAGGAAGATGCATGATAGGTGCATCATGACTCTTAGTCTGGCATTCTTGAATTTTCTTGACTTAGTCTTGAGTTGTCAATGGTTTTGCCATTCACAGCCCACTGGAACCCATATTTTGGATCTTAAGGTGAACAGAATGTGAAAATGGGAAATTTTCATGAGAGTATTTTATCAGGAGATTCTGAAAAATCTCTGAATAAATGTTTTAGTCTATTTGCAGGGCTATAGAATCTGTGTATGCCCTTGGTGTCCTATTCAAATATACATGGTAGGACTCAAGTAGAAACTTCAAGCCAGCCCATGCTCAGTTGCTCAAGGTCCTACATAGGTTTGCATTTAGCATGGAAGAACAGGTGCCCTTTCATAATTTGTTTTCCCATAAAGGAAACTTTTTTTTTTTTTCAATTAGTCTACCAGGGAGAGGACCATATTTTTAATAATTTGTATAAGCCCCCTTATGTGTGAACAGAAACTTGACTGGTGTCTTTTGTGATGATAGTAAAAATTTTATAATAACTTTTGGCTGAATTATTCATCTTTGACTTGGAAATGTGCCTCCCTAACCAGTTTTATTTGAAATCTGAAAAATATCCATGAGAAGACAGTCTTCAAGTATTATTTAAAGTCTTAACCATACTTTGACAAGGTCAAAATAAAACGTGTAACAAAGGTACTCACCCAGCCAACTTAGGTTTTTTGTTTTGTTTTGTTTTGTTTGTATTATATTGCTCATTGAGGAAGGAAAAAGCAAAGCATTCCTGAGAGTTTATTCATTCCTCGGTCTTCCATCTTAAATTTGCCTTTGAGACAATACTTACACTTCTCCTAGTTGGGTAACACATCCACTCTTGCTGCCAGAAAGACAGAACATCTGAAATCTGTTTTTAAGCAGTGTCAGTTTTTCAAAGTAATAGGCACAACAAGAAGAAAAGAAACATCTGCTATCTGCAGATTTTTTTTTTCCTCCCAACATCAATCTAGCAAGTCTTTGGCAAGCAGCTCCTTGCACTCTAAGTCACAGAAATGTCAAAGGAGAGTGGAAATGAGAGTGGATACCTCTGTTGAAATGTCACTTTGAAAGTAAATAAAATCAATTGGAAAAAAGGCCATCTGAAAACAAGAAAGTTACGGTCAGGAGATGAGTCGCACTGTATTCGCAGACAGTTGAAGAAGCCGCATAAGAAATGACACTTTTTTCCCCTAAAGCTTGTTGTCTAGTCATTGATTTTTTGAAATGGTAAGAAACAATAAATGTAAATATAAATTTAAAACTTAGTGACACATATTGTCTTGAAGTTAATTGCTTAATTAAAACTACTCTCTGTTGAGACTAAGTTAGTATTTTAAGTGAATACATTCATTATATGTGAAAATCTTAAGGTTTTTCTATTTATGAAATTGCCCTTAGAAATAATAGTGATAAGTGTCAGAGGATTTCACTATGCAATAAGGTGTAAAGACTGAAGATGGAAAATCTCC
>NW_026743072.1:0-3639 GCF_022355385.1 Mustela nigripes
AGAGAAGGGGGTGGGATTATGGACATTGGGGAGGGTATGTGCTTTGGTGAGTGCTGTGAAGTGTGTAAACCTGGTGATTCACAGACCTGTACCCCTGGGGATAAAAATATATGTTTATAAAAAATTAAAAATTTAAAAAAAACCTATCTATGAAGGACCCACAGCAAATACCATCCTCAATGGGAAAAAGCTTGCAGCCTTCCCGTTGATATCAGGAACACGACAAGGATGCCCAGTCTCACCACTCTTATTCAACATAGTATTAGAAGTCCTAGCAACAGCAATCAGACAGCAAAGAAAAATAAAAGGTATCCAAATTGGCAATGAAGAAGTCAAACTCTCTCTCTTCACAGATGACATGATTCTTTATATGAAAAACCCAAAAGATTCCACCCCCAAGCTACTAGAACTCATACAGCAATTCAGCAACGTGGCAGGATACAAAGTCAACGTACAGAATCAGTAGCTTTCTTGTACACTAACAATGAAAATACAGAAAGGGAAATTAGAGAATCAATTCCATTTACTATAGCACCAAGAACCATAAGATACCTGGGAATAAACCTAACCAAAGACATAAAGGAACTGTACAAGAGGAACTACAGAACACTCATGAAAGAAACTGAAAAAGACACAAAAAGATGGAAGACCATTCCATGCTCTTGGATCGGAAAAATAAACATTGTTAAAATGTCTATACTGCCTAGAGCAATCTATACTTTTAATGCCATTCTGATCCAAATTCCACCGGTATTCTTCAAAGAGCTGGAGCAAAGAATCCAAAAATTTCTATAGAATCAGAAGAGACCCCGAATCACTAAGGAAATGTTGAAAAACAAAAATAAAACGGGGGGCATCACGCTACCTGATTTCAAGCTTTACTACAAAGCTGTGATCACCAAGACAGCATGGTACTGGCATAAAAACAGACACAAAGACCAGTGGAACAGAGTAGAGAGCCCAGATATGGACCCTAACTCTATAGCCAATTAATCTTCCACAAAACTGGAAAAAATATGCAGTGGAAAAAAGACAGTCTCTTCAATAAATGGTGCTGGGAAAACTGGACAGCTACATGCAGAAGAATGAAACTCGACCATTCTCTTACACCGTACACAAAGATAAACTCAAAATGGATAAAAGACCTCAACGTGAGACAGGAATCCATCAGAATCCTAGAGGAGAACACAGGCAGTAACCTCTTCAATATCAGCCACATCAACTTCTTTAAAGATATGTCTCCAAAGGCAAAGGAAACAAAAGCGAAGATGAACTTTTGGGACTTCATCAAGATCAAAAGCTTCTGCACAGCAAAGGAACTGAACTTTTGTATCAACATGGATGGGACTGGAAGAGATTATGCTGAGTGAAATAAGTCAAGCAGAGAAAGTCAATTATCATATGGTTTCACTTATTTGTGGAGCATAACAAATAGCATGGAGGACATGGGGAGATGGAGAAGAGAATGGAGTTGAGGGAAATTGGAAGGGGAGATGAACCATGAGAGACTGGACTCTGAAAAACAATCTGAGGGTTTTGAAGGGATGGGGGCGAGAGGTTGGGGGATCCAGGTGGTGGGTATTGGAGAGGGCACAGATTGCATGGAGCACTGAGTGTGGTACAAAAATAATGAATACTGTTATGCTGAAAAAATAAAAAATTAAAAAAAAATACTCTTACCCATCTAACAAACGTTCACATTAGTACATGAACTAACATCTAAATCTTCTTTTCTTATCAGCAAAATGTTGACACACTCTTACAAAGAAGATTTACCACTTGCAACAGAAAGTACAATCCTGGAACATAAAACCGGAGTAAATGAGGATAAGATCCTCTGAACCCACAGAAAGTGAATAATACCTCTTCCAACAAAACAGAATTACTTTTTTCACCCTATAATTTGCCCATAAATACTGATCATTGATAGAACCTAAACTAATTGCCTGACAAATTTGATATTAGTCACAGTTTTACTAAAAAGCCATCTCTTGTGCTTCTCTCTTTCAATTGACTTTGTTTTTTTTTAACTTTTAAAAAAATCTTTATTTTTAAAATTTCTTTTCAGTGTTCCAGAATTCATTTTTTATGCACCATTCCCATGCTCCATGCAATACGTGCTCTCCACCAGGTTCACTCAACCTCCCACCCCCGACCCCTCCAAACCTTCGTTTTGTTTCTCAGAGTCCACAGTTTCTCATGGTTCATCTCCTCCTCTGATTTCCCCCAACTCACTTCTTCTCTCCATATCCTCATGTCCTCCATGTTATTCCTTATGCCCCACAAATAAGCGAAACCGTATGATAACTGACTCTCTCTGCTTGACTTATTTCGCTCATCATAATCTCTTCCAGTCCCAGCCATGTTTATACAAAAGCTGGGTACTTATCCTTTCTGATGGAGGCATAATACTCCATATTATATATGGACCACATCTTCCTTATCCATTCGTTCACTGAAGGGCATCTTGGTTCCTTCCACAGTTTGGCGACCGTGACCATTGCTGCTATAAACATTGGGGTACAGATGGCCCTTCTTTTCACTACACCTGTTTCTTTTGGGTAAATACAAAGTGCAATGGCAGGGTCATAGGGAAGCTCTATTTTTAATTTCTTGAGGAATGTCCACACTGTTCTCCAAATTGGCTGCACCAACTTGCATTCCCACCAACAGTGTAAGAGGGTACCCCTTTCTCCACATCCTCTCTAACACTTGTTGTTTACTGTCTTGTTAATTTGGGCCATTCTAACTGGTGTAAGGTGGTACCTCAATGTGTTTTTTTTTTCTTTTTTAAAGATGTACTTATTTTTATTTAAATTCAGCTAACATACAATGTGTTATTGGTTTCAGAAGTAGATGTCAGTGATTCATCAGTCTTTTATAATTGGGTGATGGACATTAAAGAAAGCATGTGATGAAATAACATGCTGACAAATCAATATACTTTTAATCATAATTTATAAAATACTATCTAGAGCTTTCCAACTACTAGTAGTCTTAAAGTAAGAATTCTACCAAAATCAAACAGATGTAGAAAGTAAATTAGAAATATAAGAGCCAAAATAAACCAAAATGCCTCTTTTGATTTAATATCTTAAAACATAGCCTGGTCTAAAAGAATAAGCTTATTTTCTTAGTCTATATAGTTTATTACTGGGTATATAGTTTTTCATGAAAAGCCAAACAAGTTTCTGCTAAGCTAGGTCTGCTAAACTAGGTTTACAAAAATGCTTTATAACATCAAACTCATCAACACAAGAAATAAGAGTCACTATTGAGAAACGTCCTCTACTGAAAAGAGTCAGGAAAAGAACTAGCACCAAGTAAACAAAGTAAAATGCAAATTGTAATCCCACTTTAAAAAAAAAATCAATGCAAATCATAATCTCACTTTTTAAAAATTCTTTATAAAAGGTTCACAAAATAAGCTAGAAAATGGTAAAAAAGTAGAAAAGTACAGTAGAAAAATAACAGTAAAACCAAAAAATCTAGGATATTAACTGAACCATAAAAAATATATTAGACTTTAGTAACTGGGTAAAAGCATATAGTGATACTGTGATACAAATGTCTAATAAAAAAGTTTGTTATAATTAAAGGCATCCAAATCGGCAAAGAAGAAGTCAAATTATCACTCTT
>NW_026743073.1:0-3638 GCF_022355385.1 Mustela nigripes
TTCCCAGCGCCATTTATTGAAGAGGCTGTCTTTTTTCCATTGGACATTCTTTCCTGCTTTGTCGAAGATTAGTTGACCATAGAGGTGAGGGTCTATTTCTGGGCTCTCTATTCTGTTCCATTGATCTATGTGTCTATTTTTGTGCCAGTACCATGCTGTCTTGATGATGACAGCTTTGTAATAGAGCTTGAAGTGCGGAATTGTAATGCCACCAACGTTGGCTTTCTTTTTCAATATCCCTTTGGATTTACAATTTTTTAAACACATCCCCAAATCTCACACACACACACACAAAATATTCAAAGTGTGTATTGTGTTTAGTTTAATATTTTAAGCACTGATATATATTTTTTATAACCTGTATTTTTAATGCCATTTTAAATGCATTGAGGAAAACAGCATCTGTTTACTATCCTTATTTTAAACTTTATATAGATAGTTAAAAAAATCTTAAATCTGCACAAGGTATTCTCAGTTATAGTAACATTGGGCATGTATGTCAGAGGTGTTCAACTGCTTACAATTTCACACAAATGTGGGAATGGAAGCCTGAGGCAATGTGAATAGCAGCTCTTCAGACTTCAAAGGATCTGTGAAGGATTCTTGCTCTGCTCTTGCCATCATGAATTGGCCTATGCTTGGGGAGCAATTAAAATTAAATAGCCTCTGAACAGCAAAACGTGAAAAGCCCTAGTTCTGAGTATGAGCATACTCTATCACAGTAGTGGCAAAGAAAAGTGTTAAGAAAAAGCAAAATAACAGAACAGAGAGGTACATGGCATTTTGTGTTTAGACTGTATATTTTCTGGGCAGCATTTAACTGTAAGCATGTATCTTCGTGTTTCCTACTCTTTTAGAATAAATACATATATGTGATATATTTACATGTATATAAGCACACACACGTATACAAATAATTATTAGTGCATTATTGCAAGATCAATGCATCCTTGGAAATTAATCCTTTTACAGCATTAAGCAGTTACACTTCCTCACTACAGCACTGTAAAGAAATTCCTGGGTGGCTCAGTTGGTTAAGTGTCGGACTCTTGATTTTGGCTCAGACCATGATCGCAGGGTAGTGAGATGGAGCCCTCTGCCAGGCTCTGTAGAGGCATGGAGCCTGCTTAAGATTCTCTCTCCCTCTCCCTTTGCTCCTCCCCCACTCTAAAAAAAGTTTTTCTTTTTAGAAAAAAGAAAAATTCTTTATATTCTTTTCTTCATATGAAATTATAAGATTCCTATGAAAAGGATAATAAATTTTCACTTTCTTTGAAATCACATTTATTGGCATGGACAGTGCGTTCCCCTTCACCATAGTAAGCAATAAAGTTAGCTCTGCCCTATCAAGAGTTTGAAATGCTGGTATATTCACAATGCCAGCATTTAGTAGTTGATGTATATTTAGTAAACTGAAAGGCAAAAGCAATTAAGAGCGGCTGGAGTAGGAAATATGAGCTTAGGTCCATGAGACAGTTATTGCTCAACAACTTAAGGGGGAAAAAATGACATGATGGTCAACCTAACAGACATAAATAGGATTTAATATCATAACTTTCACACACCAATGAAATATTTACATGACCTCACCTATAGTGCTGTAGTCCAATTTTCTCTAAGTCATGAATTTTACAATTTTGTCAGACTGTATCTAGAATGGAAATGTATTCCTCTTAACTCTGACCTAACTCAAAAACACAAATTCAAAAACAGAAAAGAGGTTTAAGAAGAGGAGGTGGAGAAGAAGAGAAGTTAAAAATGATAAAGAAAAAACTTACACCTGGTTGTCTAGGAAAATGGAAAGTGCTAAAATAAGGGAATGCAGAAACCTAACCTTTGGACAGCAAATTGGTACAAATTTATAATCAGAGACTCTCTCTGAGAAATATAGTTTTTTTTTTAATTATGTTTACCAGAAGAAACAAAACTAATTAGGAGCATTATTTTAAATAAAGTATTAAACTATTTTCACATATTGATTACATCACAATATAATTGACATATATTACATAGATATTAGATTTATTTTATTGATATTATTTTTTTATCTGATTCTCATTGCTACAGTAATGCCTTTATTTAAGATTCTTGCCTCTGCACCCCGCCCCCCGTATGTTTCTATTTCCTCAGCCTTACCGCTCTGGGAGAGAAGATACAGTTTGATAAAACCAAATTAAATTTTGAAGATTCAATGAGTTTGTGTAAATGCTTAGTAAAACATAACTTACTGGCACAAAGTATCATTCATTAAATAGAGGTTGACATTACCTGTTGCTTTATATTTATTTGTAAACAGGATTTTAAAAATGTAAAACATATAAAAATGTAAATGTTAAAAATAATTGGAAAACACGAATATATATAAAGAAAAAAATACTATCTCACATCCCAGGATAAGCACTGTTAACAATTGTTATACTTACTTTTTTAAAATTTATTTTTCCAAATGTCTCTTTGCATGTGAATACATGACTTTAAAGTTTAAATATATTGAATATACGTTTAGTATTCTGTCATAGTTCATACAATATTTATTAAAATTTTTCTTGTATTTAATACTTTTTCAGAAGTATGTTCTTATTGTTTAAAATGAATGTTTACTAGAAACTACTTGTGCTTGTGTGTATATATTATATATGTATATATATCATATTCATCTTGAAGCATGGAATACTTTTTACTGTATTGCAGGTGATAGAATTATATACTAAATGGCTCTTTTTATTCCAAAATTCTTACATAGTACAATAATTTTTAGTAAATCCTTAACCTTATGAGCTCTGAATTCAGTTTGTCAGGGCTTGATTATATAAAATATTAGCTGTTTTACTTTGAATTTTAAATATCTCTTTTGCACAGGTATAATCTAGAAAAAAGAAAAAACAACTCATAGAAATGTTGTATATGTAAATAATGTAGTCGTTCATAATATTTATTAATTTATATAATAAATGCTCAATAAAAGTCAACAATAACCCTAAGGTCATTTCCTCATATATACATTCAAAAGCAAATAAATAAAGTAATTAATTATAAGAGAAATTATAATATTTTGAAATGTATGCTTTGATTAATCAACTCACTTGTTTTCGAACAGATTATAATTTAAAATTTTATTTGTATTTATTTATTTATTTTTAAATATTTTATTTATTTATTTAACAGACAGAGAGGGATATCAGAAGTAGGCAGAGAGGCAGGCAGAGAGAGAGTGGGGAGCAGGCTCCCCACTGAGCAGAGAGCCAGATGCGGGGCTTGATCCTAGGATGCTGAGACCATAACCTGAGCCAAAGGCAGAGGCTTAACCCACTGAGCCACCCAGGAACCCTTATTTTTATTTATTTATTGGCAATCTTTCTGAAACCCTTTCTATATATAGCCTCTGCTAAACTTCCTCTATTTGTTATAACTGCTCTCTAATATTTTTCATAGTTCAGCCATGGTGCCTTATTTGAAGTGTCATTTTCTCTTTCCAATCATTACTGTACAACTTCTTTGTAGGTAACATGGTATCAGTGAACATTCTCGATATTACCAAGAGCACACTTAAAATTCAACTTGGGTTCCTATTTCACAAATTTAGTTGGTAGTCACTGTAAATAGAAAGGTCTGTAAAATAGTTTCATTCATTTTGTTTC
>NW_026743074.1:0-3638 GCF_022355385.1 Mustela nigripes
CCTGAGGATGTGACTGAACTGCTATAATCTCATGATAAAACCTGAACAGACAAGAAGTTGCTTCTTATGAATGAAAGGGAATCTACTTCTGAAGATGCTGTGGAGATGGCTGAAATGTCAAGAACAGACCTAGACTATCACAGAATGTGGCTGATTAAGCAGCAGTGAGTTTGAAAGGACAGACTCCAGTTTTGAAAGAAGTTCTGTGGGTAAAATGCTATCAAGCAGCACCACATGCTACTATTTGTGAAAGGAAGCATCAGCTGATACAGCAAAGTGTGCCTTGTTGCCGTTAGAGTCAGCCACGGCCACCCAGCCTTTGGCAACCACCACCCCAACCAGTCCACAGCCAACAACACTGAGGACCCAAACCAGCAAAAAGAGTATGATTCCCTGAGAACTGAAGGACAGTGGGTAGCATATTTTGGGAATGAAATATTTTAAAATGAAGGTGTGTACTATTTTTTTCTTTAGATATAATGCTACTGAGCACTTTAGTAGACTATGGTATGATATAAACGTAACTTTGATGAATACTGGGAAACAATAAATGCATTTGACTTGCTTAACGGTGACATTCACTTTATTGTCATGATCTGGAACTAAACCTGCAATATCTCTGAGGTATGCGTGTGTCCGACAAAGAACTATAATCCACAATGTACAAAGGACCTCAAAACTCATCAGCATGGGACGCCTGGGTGGCTCAGTTGGTTAAGCAGCTGCCTTCGGCTCAGGTCATGATCCCAGCGTCCTGGGATCGAGTCCCACATCGGGCTCCTTGCTCCGCAGGGAGCCTGCTTCTCCCTCTGACTCTGCCTTCCACTCTGTCTGCCTGTGCTCGCTCTCGCTCGCTCTCTCTCTGACAAATAAATAAATAAAATCTTAAAAAAAAAAAACTCATCAGCAAAACCACAACCCAGTTAGAAAATGGGCAAAAGTCAAGAAGAAGTATTTCAACAAAGAGCAACACAAGACAGCAAATAAACAAATAAAAACATCTGAAACACCATTAGGGAATGCAAGCAGGACACCTGGGCGGCTCAGTGGGTTAAGCCATCTGCCTTCGGCTCAGGTCATGATCCCAGGTTTCTGGGATGGAGTCCTGCCTTGGGCTTTCTGTTCAGCGGGGAGCCTGACACTCCCCCTAATGTGCTCTCTGACAATAAAAATCTTTAAAAAAAGATAAAATGACAACAAACTATCACTACATACTTATCAGAGGTTTTTCAAGATTTTATTTATTTGACACAGACAGGGAGAGAGAGCAAGAATGAGCATGTGCACACACACAAGAAGCAGGTAGAAAGGCAAAGGGAGAGGGAGAAGCAGGCTCCCCACTGAACAAGGAACCCGATGCAGGGGCTCAATTCCAGGACCCCAGGATCATGACCTGAGCTGAAGAGAGACCCTCAACAAGCTAAGCCACCCCTATCAGAACTGTTAAAACAAAAAAATAGTCCTAATACAAATTATGGTGAAGATGCAGAGAAACTAGATGATTTTTATTATTTATATTTATTTTGGGGAAGGAATTTATATTTTATTGGGAAGACAAAACAGTGCATTCATAGCAGCTTATTTGTAATAGCCCCAAACTGCAAAACCCAAGATCTATCAACAAATGATTAAACAAACTGTAATAAATAAATAAATAAATAAATAAATAAATAAAATGGAACACTACTGGGCTACTAAAAGGAATGAACCATTGATACAATAACTTAGATGAATATTCAAGGTGTTATGTCTAGGGAAAGAAACTAATCCCAAAGTGACATACATACAAATCTATGTAACATTTGAACTGACAGTGGCAGAGCACACAGGAATGAAGAGGCTGTGGTTATAAAAGGGCCAACAGTAGAGGTCCTTATGATAATGGAACTATAGAGTATTTTGACTATAGGGGCAGATACACAAAACCTACACAAGTGACAAAGTTGTACTGTACTAAATGTATACAAACAAATGAAGAGAAGAAAAACTGGAGAGATCTTTCTTAGGCCCCAAAATTTTATCAATGTCAATCTCCTGGATATTATATATTTTTTCTGGATATGATATTTATACAACAGTTTTGCAAAATGTTACCATTAGTGAAAACTGGGTGAACTGTTCCCAGGACTTGCATATTTCGTTTCTTAAAAGTGCACTGCAATCTGTAGTCATCTCATAAAAAGAAGTATTTCAATTAAAAAAAAATAGCAAGATGGTAGTTTACCTAAGAATTTGCTCCAAATAAAAGCATTAAAATAGAAGCTAGCGATTATCAGAAAGGATAAGAAAGCAAGAGTAACACTATCCTATAAAAAAATTCACTTTAAATTAAAAAAGAAATATATGGGGCGCCTGGGTGGCTCAGTGGGTTAAGCCGCTGCCTTTGGCTCGGGTCATGATCTCAGGGTCCTGGGATGGAGTCCTGCATCAAGCTCTCTGCTCAGCGAGGAGCATGCTTCCCTCTCTCTCTCTCTCTCTGCCTGCCTCTCCATCTAATTGTGATTTCCCACTATGAGTATTCTCTTGTTTACTTTGGAAGATGACTTAGGGTAAAAATTTGCCATTCTTTACATTCATAGGGGTCACGTCCTTTGTGAATTTTCTGTGGTATTTAGAGGTATGGATCACAAGAGAAAGATTTCTCTCACTGCTGTATTTATAAATTTTCTTCCCCTGTGTGTAACCTTGTATGTCCTGTGATAACTGATTTCTTGGTTTTCTCACTCTCAATACAGGGTTTCTCTGTGTCTTCTCTGATTTACTTTGAGGCTCAAGTTGCAACTGAAGGTTTTCCCACAATGATTACATTCACAGGGTTTCTCTCTTATATGTGTTCTCTGATGCGTAGTGAGATCTGACTTATGATAGAAGGACTTCCCAAATGCACTACACTTACAAGGTTTCTCCCCTGTGTGTATTCTCTGATGTACTGTGAGAACTGATTTCTCAGAAAATGACTTCCCACACTGATTACATACATCGGGCTTCTCACCTGTGTGAGTTCTCTGATGTGATCTGAGGACTGAGCTGCAAGTGAAGGCTTTCCCACACTGAGTGCAGTGGTATGATTTCTCCCCCCTGTGTGATAATTTATGTATTGTAAAGTCTGACTTATGGCAAAAGGTCTTCCCACATTTTTTACACACATAAGGTTTCTCTCCTGTGTGAGTTCTCTGGTGTACTGTCAGGTATGAATTCCTAGAGAAGAACTTCCCACATTCTTTACATTCATAGGGCTTCTCCCCTGTGTGAGTTCTCAGATGTACTCTGAGGTAGGAGTTTCTAGAGAAGAATTTCCCACACTGATTACACTCATAGGGTTTCTCGCCTGTGTGTTTTCTGATGTACTGTGAGGACTGAGTTACTTATGAAGGTTTTTCCACATTGATTACATTCATATGGCTTCTTCCCTGTGTGAATTCTCTGGAGATATAACTTATGGTAGAAGCTTCTTCTACATTCCTTACATTCATAGGGTTTCTCTCCTGTGTGAGTTCTCTGATGAATTATGAGGTGTGAATTTCTAGAGAAGCATTTCCCACACTCCTTACATTCATAAGGTTTCTCTTCTGTGTGGCCTCACTGATGTATAGTGAGGAGAGATTTGCGAGAGAAGCATTTCCCACATTCCTTACATT
>NW_026743075.1:0-3637 GCF_022355385.1 Mustela nigripes
GTCCCAGGGCACAGGGGTTGGGACCCCAGGGCCAACCTCCCCACTGGCCCAGCCTGTAGTCTCTGAGCGGGGGCCTGGGAGAGGCAGCCTGCAGGGCAGTACAGGTCGCGGTTGGGGCCTGAGGTTGCAGGAGCCAGCAGGCAGGGTCAGGAATACTGCCCCGACTTGTAGGCAGAGGAGTGAACGCCGCCTTGCCAGAGCTGCCCAGGGGAACATCCACATCTGCGGTGAGACCAGCCTAACTGGGACCTCCACCTGCATCCACCCTCCACAGCCCAGAACCCCTACAGCACTGTGCCTAGGGGAGTCCCTTTCCATGGTCAGGGACACATGGGCCCATGGGATTCTTTCCCAGCAGGCACTCCAAGCAAGTTCCAGAGCCACTAGGATTGGAAACTACCAGAATGTTCCCTAGGCCCAGTGAGCCATGGTCACGGCAGGACTTCCTGGCCTTGGTCTCAAGGACAAAGGACTACCCCGTCACTGCATCAACCGAAACGGATCCCAGCATTGCTTGGGTTCGAGATAAAATTTACTTGATGTTAGCTTTTTCTGCCAAACTCAGGGTCTCCAAGCCTTCCAACCGCAGGAGACTTCATCACGTGGTATCTCTGTGATGTTTTTTGGAGGCACCATCCCCCCATGGGCAAT
This sequence comes from Mustela nigripes, assembly GCF_022355385.1. Classification (NCBI taxonomy): domain Eukaryota; kingdom Metazoa; phylum Chordata; class Mammalia; order Carnivora; family Mustelidae; genus Mustela; species Mustela nigripes. Next base: position 652 of record NW_026743075.1, read on the forward strand.
TCGGAGCCTGCAAAGAGACATGTGGTGGGCTCCCCACACGCACCCAAAACGCGTCCAGCCCCCAGCCAGTACAAATGAACAGATCAGGCCTCAGGATCTGGAAGCCCGAAGGGGAGACACGGCCATCACAGTGGGTCCCCTGCTGTGGGAGATCACGAGCTGTGTGATAGCGCAGGACAGACCCTCATGCAGAGAACTGGACATGCACAGACCCTGTGCACAGACGGACCCTACACAGAGAAGTGCAGCCCCCAAATGACTGGTCCCTTAGAGCGTGTGACAGCCACCAGCACAATCTTGCTTTTCCTTCTTCCTCTCCTACAAGAGGACACCACGGCACCGTGTGAGAGATCAAAGCCCTCAGCAGAGTGGCCGGCCGGTTCATAAGCAAACACCCCACATCCCATGTGTTGCCAGATTTCATATTCTAACTGGTGGGAAGGACAGATTCATGAAGGCCGATAGGAAAAGCACAGTTATCAACGCGGCTGTAACCTGCAGCCCACCACATCAGGGATGGCTCGAATCATAAAGCATATCAGGGACTGAACTCCTCAAACATACCTCCCATCTGGCTTCAGCCTCCCATCTGGCTTCTCCAGCCCACACCCAGCACCCAGCCCACCTCTGGCTCACTGCAGGCCCTTGTGCTGGGAACCCCCATCCCCTGCAGACAAGCTGAACCATCCTTGTCCTCTTGCACCGGCTGAGATGCTGCCTCCTCCAGGAAGCCTTCCCTGATCCGTGCCAACACAGGCAAACACAGGCCCCCTCCTTCACACCTGTGTGGTTTGAGTGTCTGTCCCCCCCACCCGACCATAAGCTCCTTGAGGGCAGAATCTCAGACCCTTGATATTCCACAGGCCTAGCAAAATGCGGGGTACTCAGTTCCTCTTTCTGAATACTGTCACTGGAGAAGAACAAGGGACCCTGGGTGGCTGCGGTCCCCTCCCCCCTTTGCCTCTCTGCTCCCTGGTCCCTGGCTGCTGGGCATGCTCAATTTGTGTGGTGCCTTTTGGCACTCCCCATGCCCACGGGCCCTGCAGCAGCCTCACTCTCCCAGCCCGGCAGGTGCTTCCTCCCAGAATCCAGGTCCTCCCCATTGGCCCAACCGAGGACCCAAGCAAACTGCCAGGCACCGCCCCTTCACCCTACAAGGGTTCTAGCTGGGTGTGGATAGCAGGCGCGGGGGTCCCTGGGCCCAGACCCCCTGCTGAGAGCCACCATGTGTGGACAGTGTCTTTCTTGGTTCCTGTGTACTCACTGGACATTTGGCCCCCAGCTCCTCAGGAATGAGACCCAAATGTACTCCTTTCTGCCCAGCTCTGCCAGAACCCCAGCTGGAGCCTTCGTGCAGGGGGCCGCTGGCTGTCCTTGGCCCAGCTATCCCCAGAGTTCTCACCCCCTGCCCATGGCCCCGACCACTGCAGCTCAGAGCCCTCTATGCTGAGAAGAAATCCCCCACCCTTCCACTCCAAAGGGTGTCCAACGGACTGAGGACCACAAAGGAAGGAGGGGGTTTTGTCCATGGGTATTTCAGAATCGTACTCGTGAGACCAGCAGCGCTCACACTGGCTGAGAAAAGCCCAGGCAGGGTGCCCCTGGTGAAATTTTCAACTCCACTCTAGAACCCAGACCTGGCCCAGCTTGCGCCTGGAGGTGCCTGGGAGAGCCCATCCTTCACCTGACGGATATCCTGGCCCAGAGTCCAGTGGACAAATTTTCCAAGGCTCTGTCTATGGCTGGGGTTGTATCTTTATGGCTTGTGCAGGCTGGCGAGCTCATCAAGACACATGAGCAGTTAATGGATGAAGATACAGATGATTCTGGCTTTGTTATCTTGTGAAATCCATGTCAGCTTGCATTTAGCTGGTATAAACTATACTTCTTTGGCTGGTTTTAAAATTTTGTATCTATTACCTGAAAATTGCTTTTCTTTTTTTCATACACTTAAGACTTTTAGGAAAATATACCCATGTTATGTTGTATCTTGATTTTATACAGTAGTCTTCCATTCAAAATATTCGAAAATGATAGAATAGTAATTAGTGATGCCTGCACTGTGCCTACATTTCATCTAATTCCTCTCAACAACTAAAACAATGTCATTGCTCTTAAGAGTGGAATGAGGCTTTAGATATCATCAAAGAAACATACATGGTGTTTTTAATTTTTTTAGGTTAATTTCACTATGGCAGGTTACTCCTTTCTGTTAAAGAGATTAACTGAAGTTTTTGGTACTTGTTTTTTCCCTCAATATATAAGGCCAGTATACAACAAACAAACAAACAAACAAACACCACCCCACAGGCAATAAAATAAAATCCCAAGATCTCGGAACTGATAGAGATCTTAGGGAAAGTACCAGTGACACCACACTCTGCCCACAGACCCAGGCTGAGTTCTTCATAAGGGATTGATTTCCCTGAGCCATGAATTCCATCCACTTTCACTCAGAATACAGAGGAAACAGAACAGAGGAGGAGGCAGGCTTTGAGGATAAACAGAGAATCCAGGGGTAAACAGAGAACCCATTCTCTCTCAGTTGTGTGTGCGTGATGTGAATGCCAATGATCATTCTTCTGATTTACAGAATGTTCACTTGACTAGAAAGGAGAGTCTGAGATAACTAGAGGAATATTGGAGCTATTATGAACTCGATGCCAAAATAAAATTGCAATGAGAAAAGAACACGGTAGGTTCAAGGCCTTTGGGAAACCATTGTGTTCATCAGATGCCATCTTCTCACAGCCCGACACCTGTCTTTTCCTTCTAACGAATTCATCACCTGAGAGAAGCTGGATAACGAGTCATCCAGCAAGTAAGCATGAAGATTTAGCATTTTCCACATGCAAGTGGTTCAGATTCAAAGTAGCTTTTGGTCTCTTGTACTGAGTGAGCAGATGGCTTGTCTTGATGATGTGCAAATAGTAAAAGGTATACAGCACTTAACCGTGGGTGCTGAAGAGCTGAGTTGCAGTCCTTT
>NW_026743076.1:0-3637 GCF_022355385.1 Mustela nigripes
GTGATAGTGATAAATTATGCTTAAAATAAATCAATGTTTTTACATTGGATTTTTTTCTATTGAACCATTCTTTTAGATGAAAATGTGTTATTTTTAAAATAAGAAAATTGAGTCTAAACTTTCTTGTTGGCAAGTTAGAAAATGCACCCTTGTTGCCAACCAGCAACACAAGAAGTCAAAAACTCAGAATTTATCCAAGTGACATATTTCCCAAATTCTCAAACTTCAACACACACTTCAAGATCCATGGTAGCATTCCAAGGAAGGTCAAGGTAGGATATTGACTAGAAGAGAAGAGGGAGGGAATTCCATCCCTCATAGAAGGAATGACACAAACAAAGGCTCAAAGATAGCAGAGTGGAAAGTACGTTCGGAAAATGCAGTGTAATTCAGTGTGCCCAAAGGGTAAGGCTCTTGTGGTTGGAAATAAAAATGGGAAAGCAATTTTTGTACTGATATCAAAACCTCACATGTGAGGCTAAGGAATTTTGAGTTTGTTTTGTGAGAGATGTGAATCACTGAAGGGTTTTGAATATAGTGAGGAAACAACTCTGAACAAAGTCAGGCTCTCTAGAGAGAACACATTGGCTTAACATACATTAAAGATCAAGGGAGAAATCTTGTATTTTAATCTTATCAATTTTGGGGTAAAGGTTTGAATTACCAAATCAAGATGTAACAAAAGCATTCTCCCTATGGTAGGATATTGCCCATCTTTTTTTGTTTGTTTGTTTAAGATTTTTATTTATTTATTTGACAGACAAAGATCACAAGTAGGCAGAGAGGCAGGCAGAGAGAGGAGAGGGGAAGCAGGCTCCCCGATGAGCAGGGAGCTAGATGCGGGGCATGATCCCAGGACCCTGAGATCATGACCTGAGCCGAAGGCAGAGGCTTTAACCCACTGAGCCACCCAGGGGCCCCAGATATTACCCATCTTGACTCAATCTTTCACATTTAGAATCACAAGGTATAAAGGGGTTTTGGAAAAGAGGGATGAAATAGAAAAACTTTATGATTCTTAGAGGACATTTTTGGTTTCCAGCTTGGTATCCATGCAAGATTAATCCTAACACTGAACACAACTGTGTCTTTTCAGAGTTGTGATTCTAATAGCAGAATGTAATAAATGAGTACCCAAGGCAACTTGAATACAAAACCAAGGGTATACAGAGATATGTTCTCTTCTTTTGCTCATATAGGAAAGTGGCATTTCTGGCATGGACAGAAGAAAGAAAAAAATACCAAATATTTTTGACTTTTGAAAGATGGGAATGAAAGGTTCACATATAAAAACAAAACAAAGAAATAAACTTTAATACAGTTTTGCATCCAAATACATTTTTTAGTCAAAGAACCTAATTTTTTTCCAAAGAAGAATGAAAATATTAATGATGTCTAATAGGTATGCTCTAAAGATTTAAGAAGGTAATATTCTTGTGTCTTCTGGTTAACTGATGAACTGAGAAGAAACTCAAAAAGGAAAATATGAGAATTCTGTAGCATGCAAATATAGTGATTTTGGTTTTATTTCAAATAAAAGATCATGTCATCTGCAAAGAGAGAGAGTTTGACTTCTTCATTGCCAATTTGGATACCTTTTATTTCTCTTTGTTGTCTGATTGCCGTTGCTAGGACTTCTAATACTATGTTGAACAAGGGTGGTGAGAGTGGCCATCCTTGTCGTGTTCCTGATCTCAATGGGAAGGCTGCAAGCTTTTTCCCATTGAGGATGATATTTGCTGTGGGTCTTTCATAGATAGATTTTATGAAGTTCAGGAATGTTCCCTCTATTCCTATACTTTGAAGTGTTTTAATCAGGAATGGATGCTGGATTTTGTTAAATGTTTTTTCTGCATCAATTGAGAGGACCATGTGGTTCTTCTCTCTTCTCATATTAATTTGTTCTATCACATGGATTGATTTGTGAATGTTGAACCATCCTTGTAGCCCAGGGATGAATCCCACCTGGTCATGGTGGATAGTCTTTTTAATGTGCTTTTGGATCCTGTTTGCTAAGATCTTGTTGAGAATCTTAGCATCCATATTCATCAGTGATATTGGTCTGAAATTCTCCTTTTTGGTAGGGTCTTTGCCTGGTTTGGGGATCAGGGTAGTGCTGGCTTCATAGAAAGAGTCTAGAAGTTTTCCTTCTGCTTCAATTTTTTGAAACAGCTTCAGGAAAATAGGTGTTATTTCTTCTTTGAAAGTTTGGTAGAATTCCCCAGGGAATCCATCAGGTCCTGGGCTCTTGTTTTTTGGGAGGTTTTTGATCACTGCTTCAATCTCCTTACTAGAAACTGATCACTCAGCAGAAGTCAAGCATCTGCAGATAATGGTCCCTGTGAAGAATTAGTATGATTTGGAGACCTAAGATTTGAAATCAGTTTCACCACATTCATTAACAAAAGCTTCTTTCTTGGTCAAAAGACCATGTTCTATCTTCCCAACAATATGTTAAAAGGGTCAAATATTTTATTGTATGAAAGTGATATTTCAACTGTTATATTCTTGAGTGAAAGTTAATATTCAATAAGAATATTTTTAAAAGAAACAAGTTATTACTAATATTCATAATAGACTACAATATGTGTATACATAAAAGCTGTTATGTATTGAGTTCCTGTCTTGTGTATTTTATATATATACATATAAGAGTATACATATATAATTTTTTCTGATTCTCTAAGTAATATTATCAGTTATGTCTTATTATCCCCAGCTGTTCTACAGATAAAGACCAAAAGCTTCACAGAGTACAAGTAGAAATATGTTCCTCAGTGGGAAGGCCTGACTTCAGTTCCACATCATTGCTTCCTTCTGCTGGGTGTATCAGAGGTCTCTTCTGATAAGTGGCCTGCAAAGAAGACATAATGCCATTGTTTTTACTTTGAACTTAAAAGAAAGATGAGGAAAACAATTACGTATATTTTTAAGACAGTAGCTCACCAAATACATGACTGCCTCTAATATGAGAAAAAGAGTCGTAGCGTCAGGGTTAGATTCCAGCTAGGTTGTTGTGATGGATTTCCCTAAGAAGGTGAAACTTATCAGGACTGTGTTGCTCTCCTAATCTAGGTCCTGTAGCAACCACACAAATAAGGGATTGGGGAAACAACATTACAAACGTGCTAACAGTAAATTCAATATAGGTGAATCATGTATCACACCAACCAAAATCTGGATTACTCCTCTCCTCAAAAATCTGGCTCTCCCATCTGGCTCTCATGGATGTATACTTTTCACCATGACACTCAGGGCATGTTTCACAATTTGATTCAATTGTCATTGTGATTTCTCTTCTCCTGCTGTGCTTAGGGTTTCTTTCTTGTTCTTTCTCCAGCTCCTTTAGGTGTAGGGTTAGGTTGTGTACCTGAGACCTCTCTTGTTCCTTGAGAAAGGCTTGTACCGCTATATATTTTCCTCTCAGGACTGCCTTTGTTGTGTCCCACAGATTTTGAACCGTTGTATTTTCATTATCATTTGTTTCCATGATTTTTTTCAATTCTTCTTTAATTTCCCGGTTGACCCATTCATTCTTTAGAAGGATGCTGTTTAGTCTCCATGTATTTTGGTTCTTTTCAAACTTCCTTTTGTGGTTGAGTTCTAGCTTTAGAGCATTGTGGTCTGAAAATATGCA
>NW_026743077.1:0-3636 GCF_022355385.1 Mustela nigripes
ACAAAGGAGTAAGAAGTGGCCCTTCAAGAAACATATACAATATCAAGGTTTAACATGAAGCAGCATGTCTTCTCTAAGTAAAAACACATTGTACCAACTGACTTTACTGAAACTTTACATTTATTGCTCTCATTTTAGGTCATATTGTCCTTCTGCATACAGGCTGCTATAACAGACATGATATAGACTGAATAACTTATAAAGAACAGGAATTTATTTCTCACAGTTCTAGAACTGAGAAGTTCAAGATTAAGGAATGGGCAGATCCAGGGAGAGCCCACTTCCTCATAGATGGCTAGCTTCTCACTGTAAACGTACATGATGAATGAAGCAAGAGAACTCTCTGGGGTCTCCTTTAAAAGGACTGTAATCCCACTTATGACCTAATCACCTCCCAGAGGCCCTTCTGTTTTAATACTATCACTTCCAGAGTTAGATTTCATAATATGATTTCGGGAGACATAAACATTCACACCATAGTATATATAAACAAAAAAAAAGACACAAAAACAACAAGCAACAAAAATTATTTTAACTACCTATTATTTTCAACTATATAAAATTTTAATTTGTTTCTATATAATATTAAATAACTCATTTGAGTGATTCACTTATATCCAATGCATCTGAGTGCAATTAAATTTGCTTACCCAACATATCCAGCAGCATATTTCTTCAGACTATCCCATTCCCCACCTTACAGGATTTACCACAATTAGAAGACAGGGGATAGAGGATAGATAGATAGATGTATACATAAACACACTTGTGCATACACATATGTGTATTTTTCCTGTTAATGATACTCATGCAAATAAAATTTAAGCTCAAGGAAACCTGTCTTGTGTGTTACTTAATATCCAGTTTTTAGTCAACATCCAAAAACAGTAATCCAATTAAAACATGGATAGAAGACATGAACAAATGTTTCCCCAAAGAACACATTCAAATGTTCAGTAGATACATGGAAAGATGTCCATCATCATGTATCATCAGGAAATTGAAAAGCAAAACTAGAAAGAGATACACCTCACACCTGTCAGAATGGCTAAAATCAACACTACAAGAAACAAAAGCTGTTGGAGAGGATGTGAAAAAGTAACACTTGTGGGGGCTGCCTGGGTGGCTCAGTGGGTTAAGCCTCTGCCTTCAGCTCAGGTCATGATCTCAGGGTCCTGGGATCAAGTCCCACATCGGGCTCTCTGCCAGGCGTGGAGCGTGCTCCCTCCTCTCTCTCTCTACTTGTGATCTCTCTCTGTCAAATGAATAAAATCTTAAAAAAAAAAAAGAAAAAAAAGAAAAAGTAACAATTGTGAACTGTTGTTGGTGATGCAAACTGATACAGCCATACTGGAAAACAGTATGGAATTTCCATAAAATTTAAAAATAGAATTCCTTTGTTATCCAACAATCCTGTTGGTGTGTAAATACACACCCATACCCAATGATTATAAGAAAACTTATTCAAAGGGATACTAGCACCCCATGTTTATAGCAGCATTATTTATAAAGCTAAGTTATGGAAAGAGCCCAAGTATCCATCAATTGATGAATGAATAAAGAGTAAGTGGTATGTATATACAATGGAATATTATTCAGCCATAAAAAAGACTGAAATATTGCCATTTGCAATAACATGGATGGAACTAGACAGTATAATGCTAAAAGTGAAATAAGTCAGTCATATGGAATAAAAGAAATAAAACAAACAAGCAAAGGGGAAAATAATAAGACATAGAGAGAGAAACAAAGCAAGAAACAGACATTTCATTATGGAGAACAAACTGATGGTTACTTGAGGGGATCTGAAAGGAGTGATGGATTAAATAAGTGATGGGGGTTAATTAGAGCACTTGTCATGATGAGCACTGGGTGTTATATGTTATACTGTACACATGAAACTAATACAACCATATATGTTAACTAAATGGATTTGAAATGAAAACTTTTTTAAAATACCCAGTTTTTAGCTCACATTCTGGCTTACAAAAGGGATTTAGTCAGGAATTTGGAGATTAGTTAATGAACAAATAAAGGGTGAACAGGCAGTTGTTAGATAAAATTACTATCCTTTCTGGCATGATCTTATGCCTTTTATCTAGAATTGTTTCTAGCAATTTAGACTCTTCCTATTTTATTTTGAGTCATTAAACAAAAATTTCCTCAAAGGGCCTTAGACTCCATCCAATTTGAGCAACAGTGTGAGAGAGGAAATGGTGTCCAGGAGGAAAAAAAAAAAAGATGAAACTACTTTTGTTTACTTGTGAATGCATAGTTCTTCCACAGAAGAAGCTCTAAATGGTCATGGCTCCAGCTTTATATGTGTTCAGTCATATGTTCAGAAGTAGGTAACACTATCAAAAAATATAAAGCATCTGAGATTATTTTCCCTTATTTGAAAGCTGTGTATGAGTCTGCCGTGGTTTCTTGGGTGTTGATAGAAGACGCAGACTCATGGTTCAGAAATAATATAGTTTATTATTCACAGCAATAGAGGTAGCCAGAATATTAACTGTATTTGTGTGTGTGTGTGTGTGTGTGTGTGTGTGTTGTGTATGTGTAGGGGTCGGAGTTATATATCAGTTCTGAGCCTCAGTTCCCACAAGAAGAATCAAAACAGAGGCAGATAATATTTGCAAACACAACTAGTTAAGTTAAAAAAAAAGATACTATTTCTGTCTTCCAAGTCTATTCAATACAACCATCTTCAAAGGATGGTCTAGAACAAATAATAAATGCAGAAATGTAAGCAACCAATTGAAAAGTGTCTCCCAAGAAACACACTTTGAGAGTCTTCATTTGACAAAAATACTATAGGATATTACATGGATCAGGTGCATTGAATACTGGAAGGTTAAAATTACAAGGGACCAAATATGTTTAAGCAGTTCTGGCATCCAGTAGAGTTCAAATAGGTTTTATAAGATTGAGGAAAGAAGCCATCAAAACCTGGGCCCAGGGGCGCCTGGGTAGCTCAGTGGGTTAAGCCTCTGCCTTCGGCTCAGGCCATGATCTCAGGGTCCTGGGATCGAGCTCTGCATCAGGCTCTCTGTTCAGCAGGGAGCCTGCTTCCCCCTCTCTCTCTGCCTCTCTGCCTACTTGTGGTCTCTGTCTGTCAAATAAATAAATAAAATCTTAAAACAAAACAAAACAAAAAAAACCCTGGGCCCAATTTTCCCAAAAGTATGATTCTGATTCTAGTCTCTATGAGGTTATCCCTTCAAGACAATGTCTCTAATTGAGTTGAATTAGTTTACTAAAGAGCATACCCCCATTTGTTGTAGGAGATGAACAATATGCAAGAGGCAAAATGCCACATGGAAGCCACCTGGTCTTCAGTGGAATATAGAATCAGTTCCTTTGGGATGAATTTGTTCCACATTTGACTTCCCACTTAAGGGAAGCTTATACAAGATTATAAAATGGGAAATTTCATTTAGATAAGCAATAATTTCAAAGTCATCTTCTTAATATTACAGACTCTTCACATAATCATAATTTTATTTTGGTATTATATGGTAATTTCAAATATAGTAAATATAAAGAATTTACCTCTGTAATTATAGCGAGTCTGGTCGTAGTTTAATGGCAACAAAACTTCAATTTAGAAGTATGGTCTACCAATTATTAATACAT
>NW_026743078.1:0-3636 GCF_022355385.1 Mustela nigripes
TTGTTACCACAGGTGTCCCACCAAAAGAGGAAATCCAAAGCAGAGCCCAGGGGAAGAGTGAAGGGACAACCCGAACTACGGTTGAAAATTGGGGCCTAGGGGCATGGAAAGCCCAATATGCTATCTCTCCATCCAGCCACTGAGAGGCCTTACCTGAGGACTGGGCTCAGGCTCAGGGTCACAATGTGTGTTTGTGACCAATGTGGCCCGCAAGCATGGGCGGGTCCTCATGGGCCTCACTGGTTTAATTACACTGAACCTTGGAAAACATGCCAACCACAAGGTTTCTTTCCATGGGGAAAGTGTTCTTATTCTGCATCATTTTCAAACCCGGGCCGTGATTGGAGATAGGTCTAGGTTCTGAAGCCTGAAAACCGAGGTTGAGAAGAGATGACGACCTAAGGCCATGGCGGGACCGATGTGCTCAGTGTGCGGCCAGCTGTCAGGGTGGGGCCAGTAGGTCCAGGCTCAGGCTGTGTCAGAAAGGGCATTAGCGCCCAGGTCAGCCTATATATTTGGGGTACAGCGGAATGGCTGCAGGTTGATCCTCATTGGGGTTTCTGGGTAGCCCCAGTGTGCCATATTGTTCTTCTGGAGTGCAAGCAGAGTGCTGCATTGCAGTTCTAGTTTGCCAAACTGGAGGGCTTGTGGGCCAGTAGTCTGAGGACGGAAGTCTGAGAAACCAAGCTAGGCCTAGGTTTCTGGGTGAGGATATTGCAGGCACAATCTACAGACCTGAATCGAGATCTCGTGCATCTGAAGTCAGGGCGAGGATAAGACGATCGCACATGTTGGACATTCTGTCCCTGATGGCCCTTTATTGAAGGGGTGGGGGTGGATCACGAGGACATGGGGGTTTTCCCACGATGGGAGTTCTGAGAAGCTCCCATCTTCAAAGATTCTTCTGCAGGATAATTGAGACCTGTTGGTTGGCTCCAGGACAACGATTCCGAGCAGGGTTCTAAGGATGGATAGCTGGGTAGCCCACATCGCATTCAAATTGTCCCCACGCAAAAAGTCAGGTTAGATCTGCTGTATCTGGGGGAGCAACCGAGGAGGCTGAGTTGAAATGGACTCTCCCGTGGATGTGTCCTAATATGATTTTGTGTCTATGGAGTCCTTGGAATATAGCGGTGGCACTGGGGCCCTGATGGGTTCCCCTAAAGAGAGGCTTTCACACAGCCTGAGCCTGGACCTCCTGGCCCCACGCAGACAGCTGGCCGCACACTGAGCACATTGGACCCACTATGGCCTTAGGTTGTCATCTCTTCTCAACCTCGGTTTTCAGGCTTCAGTACCTAGACCTTATCTCCAATCACGGCCCGGGTTTGAAAATGATGCAGACATCAGAACTCTTTCCCCATGGCAAGAAACCTTGTGGTTGGCATGTTTTCTAAGGTTCAGTGTCATTGAAACCAGTGTGGCCCACGAGGCCCCGCCCATGCTTGCGGGCCACATTGGTCACAAACACACATTGTGATCCTCAGCCTGAGCCCAGTCCTAGGTAAGGCCTCTCAGTGGCTGGATGGAGAGATAGCATATTGGGCTTGCCATGCCCCTAGGCCCCAATTTTAACCATAGTTCGAGTTGTCCCTTAACACTTTCCCAGGTATCTGCCTTGGAATTCCTTTTTGGTGGGACCCCTGAGGTAACAAACTTGAAAGGAGTCCTCCCATCCCACAGATTGACGAAAAACAATTGGGATCGGGCGAAATCCACAGAGAGCAAGATTCGTCCATGGCTAATGAGGCCTCCCCAACATTCCACGGCCATCACTGATACAAAATCCAGTTCAAAAGCCTGAGCACGTGCCTCAGACTCGCTCATTCTTAATATCCTGAAGAGTTCTTCAGATAAGAACCTTCATGGCACTCTAATGCACCCAAAATATATAGTCTAACTTGGGCACTAATGCACTGTCTGACAACCTGAGGCCGGACCTCGTGAACAACACCCCAACATCTGACCGCACACTGAGTCCATCTGACCCACCATGGCCTTAGGTCATCATCTCTTCCCTACCTCAGTTTTCAGGCTTCAGAACCTAGACCTTATCTCCAATCACTGCCCATCGGTGACTGTGATGCAGAAATCAGAACTCTTCCTTACCCATGGCCAGAAACCTTGTGTTTGGCATGTTGACAATGTTCAATGTAGGAGAAACCAGCATTCATCCTGAGGCCCCGCCCATTCTTGATGCGACGAGGGATAAACACGCATTGTGACCCTCAGTGTGAGTCCTGTCCTCTAGTACGTCCTCTCAGTGGCTGGAGCATTAGATGTCATAATGGGCTTGACATATCCCTAGGCCCCAATATTTAATCAGATTTCTGGTTGTCCAGTCGCACCTCTCCAGGGCTCTACTCTGATATCCCTCATTTGGTGGGACACCTGAGGTTGAAAAACAAAACAAAACAAATCAACAACAACAGAACAACGGACTTCTTCCATCCCACAGAATGACCCCAAACCCTTTAGACGGGGCCCAAACCCCAGAGAGTAAGACTCGTCCATTTCCCATAAAGTCACCCGGAAATTTCACGACCATGAGTGAAACGATATCCAGAGACAAAAACTTGAGCAAGAGCCTCACACTCGCCCTTTTTCATATCCCGAAGAGTTCGGCTCATGGTCTGTAGATCAGTCCTGCCATACCTATAACCCAAAAGAGAAGCCGAGTTTGTGTCTTCAGACAACTGTCCAAACAGCCCTGGCCTACACACCCTACAGACTCAGGCCCCTGGAGCCACACCTGATGACTGTGATTGCCCTCTCCAAGGGAATTGTATGTGCCCATTCCAATGGCCACAACCCTACTGATAGGATAAACCTCCAACGTCCCTGAGGCCATCCCAATATTTGTGGCTTCCCAGGACAAACAGGGGCAATCTGGGCCAATCTGAGCACCTACCGCCACTCAGACCCGTAGACTGATGTCCCCAGAGGTAAAAAGGAACGAACAGGCCCATAGGCACCTATCGGATCTATTGCTTTGGTTTCCAGGCATCTCTCCTTAGAGATCCTTAGAACCCCTAGAACCCTGCTCTTACGTCGTTCCTTATGGGCCATCCTTGAGCCATCCAACAGGTATCGACTGTCCCACACGAGTCCTTCTTCATGGACCACCTCACAACTCATATCATGGAAAGCTTCCAAGGTCACATGATGCCCCCAATCTTCATGACGTCGTATCATGGAAAGAATCTCCATCCTGAGCCAACGGCTGAACTTCACCTTGACTTCAGATGCACGAGATCTTGATTAAGTTCTTCAGAGTGCACCTGCTGTGCCCTCACCACAAAACCTAAGCATAGCTAGTGTTCTCAGACTTCCGTCCTCACTCTCCTGGACCACACGCCCTCCATTTTGGGATATCCGATGACACAGTGCTACATTCTGCCGGTCCTCTAGAAGAAAAACATTGCACTCTGGGGCTACCCAGAAACCCCAAATGAGGATCAACCGGCAAGCCATTCGGCTGTACCCCAAATATATAGGGTGACCTGGGCACTAATGCCCTTTCATAAGGCCTGATCCTGGACCTCCTGGCCCCACCCAGACAGCTGGCCGCACACTGAGCACATTGGACCCGCCATGGCCTTAGGTCGTCATCTCTTCTCAACCTCGGTTTTCAGT
>NW_026743079.1:0-3635 GCF_022355385.1 Mustela nigripes
GTGTCTGAAAATCACTGGAGCACTTGGAGCACTACTAGTAGTTCTACTTGTTGAGCCAACCTGGCAGGAACTATGACTGGGTTCACGATTCCATTTATGATATAAGCTCCTGTGCTCTCTTTACTTCCATCTGTAAAGACAGTAGAGGCTTCTTTTAGTGGTGTCGATCTACTAATTTTCTGTAGTATGAATTCAACACCCTTTGTGAATTCTCTAAGTGTGTATGAAGGATAACTATTATTAAATTCTATTAAGAGATGGTCAGTATCGCCCAATCATCTAGGGTAACACATAGTAGGCGAATCTGTTCCTTAGTCTACAGCACAATGCAACTGTCAGGTATGATTCCAAGAGTAGAAATACAAACAGTGATCAATATGTTAGCTAGCATGCCTACTGCAACTGGATATGTTGTGATTATCTGAGAAAGAGTGTTTGGGAGGTACAGCCATTGTAAGGGCCCACCTTGCCATAGCACTCCAGTAGGTGAAGAAGGGGTTGGAATCCCTATGGCTTGGACTATCTGGCTAGGATCACATATATCTGCTGAAGTCAAGGCAAATCTGTCCTCCACAATTTTCAAAGCCTGTTTCGCCTCCAGATTAGGGCTCCTAGGAAAGTCTAGACAGGCATCACCCTTCAGAATATCAAACAATGGTTGTAATTCTCCTGTAGTTATTTTCAGGTAGGGTAGGATCCAATTTATGTCCCCCAATAGCTTTTGGAAATCATTGAGTGTTTGTAATTTGTCAGTTCTAATGGAGGCTTTTGAAGGTTTTACCATGGTATTGTATAGTTTCATGCCTAAATAGTCTTTGATGTCGGAAGCCTGTATCTTTTCGGGGGCTATAATTAACCCCCATGAATTTAGCTCTTTTTGTAACATTACTAAGGCTTCCAAAACTGTAGTAGATTCAGATCCACACAACAATATGTCATCCATGTAATGATAACACATTAAATCAGGGTAAGTCTCTCTAATAGGCTGTATGGCTTTAGAAACATATAATGGACACATAGTAGGGCTATTAGCCATGCCCTGAGGGAGGACAGTCCACTCATATCTTTGGTCAGGTTCTGCATGATTAATAGAAGGTAGGGTAAAGGCAAATTTAATTGTATCCTCAGGATGCAGAGGGATAGAGAAAAAGCAATCTTTTATGTCAACCACTGTTGATGGCCAGTTTCTCGGTAAGGCGGTTATCATGGGTAATCCCAGCTGTATTGGTCCCATGTTCTGCATTTGCTTATTAATTTCTCTAAGGTCATGTAAAAGTCTCCATTTACCAGATTTCTTTTTAATAACAAAGATAGGTGTATTCCAAGGTGAGGTAGAAGGTTTCATATGGCCCGCCTCTAACTGTTCATGTGCCAGGGCTTTAGCAGCTGATAGTTTTTCGTTAGTAAGGGACCACTGAGGCACCCAGCAGGGTGTATCTGTCTTCCACGTTATTTTCATTGCCTCAGTGGCCCTTACCGAAAACCCAGGCCTTGCCCTTTATATTCTGAGGTGAAAGGGATGGTGTCTATTTTACCTTGCTCCTGTTTCCCTAACCCTTTTCCTGGTGTGTATCCCATTTTATGCATCATAGCTATTGACTGGGGGCTGTATATAGTTTCAGTTGTCAGGCGGACGTTCATCTGTTCCAAAACGTCTCGCCCCCAGAGGGAAATAGGAATATTGCAGACATAGGGCTGAAAAGTTCCCCTATGGCCTTAGTCATCCTCCCACTCAAGGGTAGCTGCACTTTGATCAGGACTTTGAGCATTTCCTAAACCCTTGAGTGTTTGTTTTGCTTGTGTTAGGGGCCATCTCGGAGGCCACTCTTGTTGGCTGATGATGCTCTTATCGGCTCCCATATCCAATAACCCTAAATATTTTCTTCCTTGCACCTTTAGGGTAATTATGGGCCTATCAGTCATATCCAGGGTCAGGCATGTTAGGTCAACTCCCGTAGACCCCACACCTCCTGTACCTCTTTCTTTTCCTTTACTGGGAAAGGCTTCATGATGGCTAGGGAGTATGAGAAGTTGAGCTATCTGATCTCCTGGGCTAATTGCAGTAAATCCCCTTAGGGAAGACACCAGTATCTTGATCTCTTCCTCATAATCTGAATCTATTGCCCCAGGGTGAACTATCAGACCTTTGAGATAAGTGGAGCTTCGGCCAAGTAATAAACCTACAGTACCATGAGGGGGGCCCCCTCTTAGATCGGAGGCTAATGCTTGAATGCCCATCTCCAGTGTTAGGACCATTCAGGCGGCTGCTCTGATATCGAGCCCTGCTGATCCAGAGGTTGCACGCCTTTCTCCGAGGGAGGATACCATGTCCTGGGCATTTGCATTAGCGCCCCATAAATTTGTGTCGGGCCCCAGGGCACGGGGCCCTGCTTCCTGTTTTTTGAGTCATTGGATTGAATCCAGTTATTCGGTGGCAGGGGATTTCCTTGAACATATTTCTGGGACCTACATTCATTAGCCCAATGATTCCCTTTACAGCAACGAGGGCACAACCCAGGTGCAGGCTTGACTCGTCTAGGAGATCCTTTATCCTCTGGACAATTCCTCTTAAGATGACCATCCCTTCCACAAAGGAAACAAGCCTTGGAAGAACTCCTGGTTCCTCCATTGAAAATTCTTATTCCTTGGGCTACTGCTGCTGCCACAACTTGGCCCTGAACAACTGTATCAGTGATGTCTTGACACAATTTGATATACATAGTCAGGTCCTTAGACTTCCAAGGGCGGATAGCCTCTCTACACCATTTATTTGCTTGTTCATAGGCTAATTGTTTAACAAGGGGCATTGCTTGGTCCACATCCCCAAATATGCGCCTTACTCTTTGGAGCAGACAATCTACAAAGTCAGCATAGGGTTCATTAGGCCCCTGCAACACCTTGGAAAGTTGTCCCTGCAAATCGCCAGAACCCTGTATGGTCTTCCAAGCTGCAGGTGCTATCTGTACATACACCCCTGGGGGGTACCCAATCTGATTGTTTTGTCCCACAAATTGACCTCCTCCCATGAGCATGTCAATATTCCAGTGGGGATTCCCTGACACGGCGTTATGTCTGAGCTACACTCTTGCCAAGCAGTTTTCCATATCAAGTATTGTCCACCAGGCAGAGCTGCTTTTGCCATGTTAGTCCAATCGTCTGGGGTAAGGTTCATGCTATCGACTGCTTCCAAAAGTGAAAGTGTATAAGTAGCCTGTGGACCATAAGTAGTGACTGCTTCTTTAAACTGTTTAATAAGTTTGAAGTCTAGTGGTTGATGAAACCTCTGTTGATTTTGATCTTCTAACACTGGTTATGCAAGAGGGGAGGGTTTAGTAAAGTCCGTAATGTCCCTCCATCCTGCATTTCTACATTCTGGACAACTGCATGCCCCTCGGGAGCATGAAGTGTTATATGGTGGCGGCCACTCTGCAGGTGGCGCTATAGGCCTACATTCAGGGGTAGGAATTCTTGACCTTCTGACAGAGGGCACTAGGGAGTCATATTTTTCCTGGCTTCTTTGTATGTCCTTCCCTTTAAAGGTTCATTAGGGACTTCCTCTTTTAATTTTAAGTGCGTCATGGCTTCCCTAAGCTCATCTTCAGAGGAGCTCTCCTCTGAACTTTCTCCCCCTCTGC
>NW_026743080.1:0-3633 GCF_022355385.1 Mustela nigripes
GATACAAAATCCAGAGACAAAAGCCTGAGCACGCGCCTCAGACTCGCTCATTCTTCATATCCTGAAGAGTTCTTCAGATAAGAACCTACACGGCACTCGAATGCACCCAAAATATATAGTCTAACCTGGGCACTAATGCACTGTCTGACAACCTGAGCCGGACCTCGTGACCAACACCCAGACAGCGGACCGCACACTGAGCACATCAGACCCGCCATGGCCTTAGGTCATCATCTCTTCCCTACCTCAGTTTTCAGGCTTCAGAACCTAGACCTTATCTCCAATCACTGCCCAGGGGTGACTGTGATGCTGAAATCAGAACTCCTCCTTACCCATGGCAAGAAACCTTGTGGTTGGCATGTTGTCCAACGTTCCGTGTAGGAGAAACCAGCATTCACCTTGAGGCCCCGCCCATTCTTGAGTGCGACGAGGGCATAAACACGCATTGTGACCCTCAGCGTGAGTCGTGTCCTCTAGTACGTCCTCTCAGTGGCTGGACCATTAGATGTCATAATGGGCTTGACATGTCCCTAGGCCCTAATTTTTAACCAGATTTCTCATTGTCCAGTCGCCCCTCCCCAGGGCTCTACTCTGGAATACCTCATTTGTTGGGACACCTGAGGTTGAAAAACAACACAAAACAAATCAACAACAGAACAACGAACTTCTTCCATCCCACAGAATGACCCCAAACTCTTTGGACGGGGCCAAACCCCCAGAGAGTAATATTCGTCCATTTCCCATGAAGTCACCCGTAAATTTCACGACCATGTGTGACACGATATTCTCAGACAAAGACTTGAGAACGAGCCTCACACTCGCCTTTTTTTCATATACCGAAGAGTTCACCTCATGGTCTGTAGATCAGTCCTGCCATAACTATGACCCGAAATACAAGCCGAGTTTGTGTTTTCAGACAACTGTCCAAACAGCCCTGGCCTACACACCCTACAGGCCAGCCCCCTGGAGCCAAATTGACGACTTTGCTTGCCCTCTCCAAGGGAATCGTATGTGCCCATTCCAATGGCCACAACCCTACTAATAGAATAAACTTCAAAAATCCCTGAGGCCACCCCAATATTTTTGGCTTCCTAAGACAAACAGGGGCAATCTGGGCCATCTGAGCACCTACTGGCACTCAGACCCGTAGACTGCTGTCCCCAGAAGTAAAAAGGAACGAAAAGGCCCCTAGGCAACTATCGGATCCATTGCTTTGGTTTCCAGGCATCTCTCCTCAGAGGCCTGGAGTTCAATAACAGCATATGGCTGTTTCTTGACTAACCCATAAGAACAAATCTCATCTACACATGGGAAACTTGCACGATGGAGCTATGTGAAAGCCTCTCTTTAGGAGAACCCTTCAGTGCCCCAGTGCCACCGCTTCATTCCAAGGTCTACATAGACACCAAATCATATTAGGACACATCCACGGGAGACGTCATCTCAACTCATCCTCCTCGGTTACTCCCCCAGATCCAGCAGATCTAACGTGTCTTGTTGCTTGGAGACAATTTGAATGCGAGGTGTGCTACCCATCCATCCATCCTTAGAACCCTGCTCGTAATCGTTGTCCTGGAGCCCACTAACAGCTCTCAATTGTCCTGCAGAACAATCTTTGCAGTTGGGAGCTTCTCACAACTCCCATCGTGGGAAAACCCCCATGGCCTCGTGATCCAACCCCCTTCAAGTAGGGGCCATCAGGGACAGAATGTCCAATCTGAGCGATCGTCTGATCCTCGCCCTGACTTCAGATGCACGAGATCTCGATTCAGGTCTGTAGATTGTGCCTGCCATATCCTCACCCAGAAACCGAGGCCTAGCTTGGGTTCTCAGACCTCCGTCCTCTGACTACTGGCCCACAAGCCCTCCAGTTTGGCAATCCGGAACTAAAATGCAGCACTCGGCCTGCACTCCAGAAGAAAAACATTGCCCTCTGTGGCTACCCAGAAAGCCCAAATGAGCACCTACCTGCATGCCATTCCACGGTACCCCAAATATATAGGCTGACCTGGGCACTAATGCCCTTTCTGACACAGCCTGAGCCTGGACCTCCTGGCTGCACCCAGACAGGTGGCCGCACACTGAGCACATCGGACCCGCCATTGCCTTAGGTCGTCATCTCTTCTCAACCTCGGTTTTCAGGCTTCGGAACTTAACACTTATCCCCAATCACGTCCCGGGTATGAAAACGATGTAGAAATCAGAACTCTTTCCCCATTGCAAGAAACCTTGTGGTTGGCATGTTGTCCAAGGTTCATTGTACTAGAAACCAGTGTGGCCCATGAGGCCCCGCCCATGCTTGCGGGCCACATTGGTCACAAACACACATTGTGACCCTCAGCCTCAGACCAGTCCTCAGGTAAGGCCTCTCAGTGGCTGGATGGAGAGACAGCATATTGGGCTTGCCATGCCCCTAAGCCCCAATTTTTAACCGTAGTTCGGGTTGTCCCTTCACTCTTCCTCAGGGCTCTGCTTTGGAATTCCTCTTTTGGTGGGACACCTGAGGGAACAAACCTGAAAGGAGTCCTCCCATCCCACAGCTTGACGAAAAACAATTGGGAACGGGCCAAATCCACAGACAGCAAGATTCGTCCATGGCCCATGAGGCCTATCCCAAAATTCCATGGCCATCGCTGATACAAAATCCAGAGACATAAGCCTGAGCACGTGCCTGAGACTCGCTCATTCTTCATATCCTGAAGAGTTCTTCAGATAATAACTTACACTGGACTCTAAGGCACCCAAAATATATAGTCTAACCTGGGCTCTAATGCAGTGTCTGACAACCTGAGCCTGGAACTCGTGACCAACACCCAGACAGCTGACCGCACACTGAGCACATCAGACCCGCCATGGCCTTAGGTCATCATCTCTTCCCTACCTCAGTTTTCAGGCTTCAGAACCTAGACCCTATCTCCAATCACTGCCCATGGTTGACTGTTATGCAGAAATCAGTACTCTTCCTTACCCATGGCAAGAAACCTTGTGGTTGGCATGTTGTCCAACGTTCAGTGTAGGAGAAACCAGCATTCACCCTGAGGCCCCGCCCATTCTTGAGTGCGACGAGGGCATAAACACGCATTGTGACCCTGAGCATGAGTCCTGTCCTCTAGTATGTCCTCTCAGTGGCTGGACCATTATATGTCATAATGGGCTTGACATGTCCCTAGGCCCCAATTTTTACCCAGATTTCTGGTTGTCCAGGCGCCCCTCCCCAGGGCTCTATTCTGGAATCCCTCATTTGGTGGGGCAACTGAGGTTGAAAAACAAAACAAAACAAATCAAAAACAACAGAACAAAGGACTTCCTCCATCCCACAGAATGACCCCAAACTCTTTGGACGGGGCCAAACCCCCAGAGAGTAAGACTCGTCCATTTCCCATGAAGTCACCGGAAAATTTCACGACCATGTGTGAAACGATATCCAGAGACAAAAACTTGAGCAAGAGCCTCACACTCGCTCTTTTTTCATATCCTGAAGAGTTCTCCTCATGGTCTGTAGATCAGTACTGCCATACCTATGAGCCGAAACATAAGCCGAGTTTGTGTTTTCAGACAACTGTCCAAACTGCCCTGGCATACACACCCTACAGGCTCAGGCCCCTGGAGCCAAACCTGACGACTGTGATTGCC
>NW_026743081.1:0-3633 GCF_022355385.1 Mustela nigripes
TTGGAAAGAAGTCCTATGCAAGGTCCATACTTAAGGAGTGGGGAATTAGGCTCTACCTCCTTGAGGGCAGAATATCTACATAAATTATTTGGAGTTCTTCTGAACAGGTGATTTATCTGTTTGCTTTTATTATTTAATGATTTACATTAATACAGACTTATGGATATTTATACTACTAAATTCTGCTAACATATAGTTCTACCAATACTGTTTCATTCTGTTGCTCATATTCCAGCTTTAGCTGTCGAGGACTTTTCACTTGGTTCCAGTTCCTCTGAAAATACACCCTCATCCTTGTGGAGTTATTTTTGGCAGGGAGGGGATAATGAAGGTTACTTTAAAATTTTTCAGTTACAACGAAGTGTTCCAGGCTCATCTTGTATATCCCCTGCCCCAGTCCCAGAATCAGTCATTTCTCTAAGGAACCTGGTTCCTTATTATTGGAGACTGGTATTAGAAACCGGAATCCAGGCATCTCTCTCTTTTTCATTGTTCTAAAAGATCACTACTTTCTAAAGCAAAAATAGCGGGAATGAATTTGGTGCTTATAATACATGTAGAAATAAAGTGTAGGACAACAAAAGACAGGAAGCAAAGTTGTAAACACACTGTTCGAAGCCCTTACTCTACACCTAATATGATATCTACTTGACGGTAAACTCTAGTTAACTAAAGATGTATGTTATAAAACCTAGTGCAACTACAGAAAACAATTTAAAAAGAGGTATAAAAAGTCAATAGAGAAGATAAAATGGAATTATAAAAAAATGCTCGAATAGCCCAAGATACGGGAGAAAACAGAAAAATACAACAAAGAGACAATGAGACAAATAAATACAGCTAACAACATTGTAGATTGTAATCCAACCATACAAGTAATCACACTGAATGTGGTCGTAAACATCAGTTAAAAGACAAAATGTCAGATTGTTTAAGAAAAGGAAGGTCATGGCGATTCACAAACCTGTACCCCTGGGGATAAAAATACATCATATGTTTATTTATTTATTTTTTAAGATTTTATTTATTTGACGGACAGAGATCACAAGTAGGCAGAGAGGCAGGCAGAGAGAGAGGAGGAAGCAGGCTCCCTGCTGAGTGGAGAACCCGATGCGGGGCTCGATCCCAGGTCGCTGAGATCATGACCTGAGCCGAAGACAGAGGCTTTAACCCACTGAGCCACCCAGGCACCCCCATTATATGTTTATTTAAAAAATTAATTAATTAATTTTAAAAAAAGGAAGGTCATACTATACACAGTCTATAGAAACCCTACTTTAAATATAAAGGCATAGGTTAGCAGATAGAGAAAACATACTATGCAAATGTTAACCACAAGAAGGCTAGTGTAGCAATATTAATTTCAGACAATATGGGCTTCACAAGAAGGAATATTATCAAGAATAAAGAAGGACTTCACACAGTCCATTTTCCAAGAAATAAGTATCTTTAATGTATACACACGTAACAGCCTGCCTTCCAAATTTGTAAGCCAAAAACTGATGGAACTAAAAGGTGAAATAGAAAAATCCACAACTGTAGCTGGAAACTTAAACATTCTTCTCTCCGTAATCGGCAGAACAAGCAGGCAGAAAAATCTGTACGGATCTGGACAACCTGAGCAATACTCAGCCAGCCTCACCAGTACTCTAACAGACTTTTATGGGACACTTCACAACAGCAGAGCATAACATTTTTCTTAAGGGCCCTTGGAACATTCACCAAGATAGACCATTACCTGTGCCATAAAGTAAATCTCAACAAATATCAAAGAATTAAAATCATCTAGATTATATTCTCTGATCATAATGAAATCATAACAGAAAGGAAAAATCCTTATATATTGAGAAATTAACACACTTTTAAATAATCTCTGGGTCAAAGAGGAAATCTCAGGAGAAATTATAAAATATGTATGTGTGTATGTGTGTGTATGTATGTATATGAGAGAGGGAAACTTACAGCATTTGATGTTTATATTAGAAAAGAGAAGGTACTAAATCAGTAAACATTTGTTAAAACTCATAAACTCAAGAAAGAAGAGCAAAAACTTAACCCAAAGCAATCAAAAGAAAAAATTCAGAAATAAATGAAATTTAAAACGAAAGCAATAGAGAAAAGCAATCAAGCAAAGCCTAGTTTTTTTATTGCTAAACTTCTGGCCAAGCTGACCAAATTAAAAGAGAAGGCACAGGTTATCAATATCAAGAATGAAAGAGGTACTGGCAGAAAGGTGGGCGCCAGTGGACAAAACAGAGAGCCCAGAAAATAGACCTACACAAATATATTCTGTTGTATTTTGACAAAGGCAGTAAAGCAGTTCAGCCGAGAAAGGATAGCTGGTCCAACGGACTCTCCTGGAACAGTTCACCATCCATATGCAAAAATAAAACCTCAAAATACAAATCATACTTTATGCAAAAATTAACTAAAAACGCATCATAGACTCAAGCATAAAATACAAAACTCTGAAACTTTTAGAAGAAAATTTTGGAAGAACCAATACATCAAAAACATGATCCATAAAGAAAATTCTGATATATTGATGCTATCAAAACAGTTTCACTATCAAAAAGTTTTACTCTGTAAACGGTCCTACCCAGAGAATAAAAAGACAGCCTACAGATAAGAAACTGTTTGCAAATCACATACTCGTAAAGGACCTGCTTCTATGATGATACAACTGTACATCTATTAGGATGACTAAGATTTAAAAAATAAAATCAGTGGTACTGTGATAGCATTGTATGGGGACAGATGGAAAAGCTACACTTGTGAGCACAGCATACTGTATGGAGTTGGGGAACTGCTGTGTTGTACACCTGAAAAAATGTAACATCATGTGTCAGCTTTACTCGGGTGCCTGGTTGGCTCAGTCGGTTAAGTGTCCAGCTCTTGATTTCAGCTCAGGTTTTGATATCAGAGTTCAAGACCCACTGATATCAGAGTTCAAGGCGAGTTCAAGACCCGATGAGGCCTACTTAAAAACAAAACAAAAACCCAGCATTCTAAAATGCCAAGTTCTGACAAGGATGCAGAGCAACAAGAACTCTCGTATATTCATGCTTAGAATGCAAAGTCACACACCACTTGGGAAAACAGATCAACAACGTCTTACAAAGTTAAATATATACTTGTCATACAACCCAACAGTCCTCTCCTAGAGAATTTACACAAGTGAACGGAGAACTGTGCTTATAGAAATCTGTATTTTTCACAGTTGCCAAAAACTGAGAACAACCTAGATGTCCTTCCAACAGAAGAATGGATGGATATACACACTGTGGTACATCCAGACAAAGGAGTACTGCTCAGCAATAAAAAGGGACGAGCCACTTATTCACAGCAGTATAGATGATCTTAAATGAGTTTTGCTAAGTGAAAGAAGCTGGATCCGAAAGACTACATAGCATGTGATTCCATTTATATTTCATTCTGCAAAATGCAAAACAGATCAGTAGTTGCCAGGGATGGAGAGGAGTTGACTGCAAAGGGTATGTGAGGTGAATTTTTGAGGCGATGGAACTCTTCAGTGATCCTGTGCTGGTGGGTGTGCATATGAGTCTATGCCTCTGTTAAAACTCATAAAACTGTACAAAGAGTGGTTTTACTATATGCAGTTAAAAATCAACC
>NW_026743082.1:0-3632 GCF_022355385.1 Mustela nigripes
AGTGAGATGTTTGAAGATGTATCTTAGAAGTTGTATACCTTTTTTTTTTAATAGTCTATTTGAATGTAAGCTCCCTGAGAGTACTGTTTGTTTTTGTTTTGTTTTGTTTCTGTTTTTGTTTTGCCAATTTGGTTGACTCTTATAGGAACCTAGAAAAATTCCTGATGTTCAATAAAGGTTTTATAAATTAACAGTGCTAAAAATATACAGTAGAGAAGTTGTTAAAAAAAAATCACAGGCAAAGTTAAGTGACCATTCCCATCACTGGATATTTTTTCTTATTCTTTTCCTTCTGAAAATTCTACTTCTTTATTCTGACCCTTGTCTCAGCCAACTCAACTCTACCCTTCTTGATTATTGTATTTTTCTCCAGTTCCAGGGTTTTCAGGCCTTGTTAACCTCACTTCTAAGGAGATAATCAAAATTTATATAACAAAATCATTATATCAGTGCAATACTTTCTGTGTTTGTCTAAATCCTTCATATCTGATTTGCCTTTTATAACCAAAGGCACTATATAAAATTGGTTTTTTTCCTCCTAGTGAAAAGTGTAATTATCCTTTCTCATATCATAAAATATAGGATTTTATCTATGAGAAATGGAGATCATCTTGACATTTTTAAGAAAAGATATAGTATCATGTGGTATGTCCTTTAGAAATATAATTGGCAGCCTTGGGAGAGAGACAGATTGGACACAGGGACTTGTCAGGAGGCAATGTTGATAAGTAGAGAAAGAGAATGAATAAAGCAAAAGCAATCAGTTTGGAGCAAAAGGGATAAAACCTAGAAATGTGTAAGAGAAAGAAATGCCATGGTTTATTGTAAATAATTATATAGGAGATAGGGGAGAACTCAGTGATGACTGAAATATTATGCAGTTTCTGGGAGGAAAAAATGTCATACCTGAGATAATGCCTATAAAAAATAAAACATGTATGTGGGAAGTAAAAATCTGCTTGAAAATCTTGACGTGTGGTGCCTGTGAAACAATGAAATGAAGCCGTCTAGGTAGCATGTAGAAATATCTGGTTCTAATACTTAGGAGAAAGACCAGAGCTAGGAAAAGAAATTTGGCAATCACATATTACTGGTGGAAGCAGGATTTGGTAAAAAGGATGAAATCGTATGGTGAAGGAGAGAATGAATTACAAAAATGCCTAAGGGTAGAAACCTGTAACTCAGTCTTCTCAGATGCTTTGGAAAAGTGAGATGGGATAAACAAACATATTTTATAAAACAAAAATACAGAAGGACTTTCTTTTAATATATCTATCTAATTATTTATGTCAATGTCCACCAAAAAAAAATATTAAATCATGGCATTATCAACTACATGGACCATGATTAATCATAAAGAAAATGTATATAATAGTAGACTAAAAGTAAAAATAAAATTATAAAATACTAGACACTATGCAGTCAGTATATAATAACACCATTATAATATAAAATATAAAAAATTTATTTAAAGTAATGTAAAATATAAAATATCATATAAAATAACTATTGAGAAGCATATAAATAACTATTGAGAAGCAAGAGAAATCAATGTTTAAATATGGGCTCAGTGAGGAGACTGGATATTAATAGGTTTGTTTTTTTCTTTTTTTTCCCAAATTGTCTGAACTTCAGTTTTCTCATTTGTAAGTTAGGAATAATAATAGTTTTCTTTTGCATAAATGTGATCATTACTAGCACTTGATAACTGTTAGATATACTTATTAATTTTGATAATTGGAAAAAATAGAGAAAAGCAAAATAAATTGCTATTTTTAAATGGTTGATTGTCATATTTTAAGAAACTGTTGTCAGTCTTTATTAGTTCAATTTCTGCACTCTGAGCAGGTTACTCAGTCTCTCTGTGTCGATAACAATAGTACTATGAGAATATAATGAACAGGGTAAAACCTAGAATAGTGTTTGCGAATATATTTTTTATTGCATTTATTTAGAACTCATTTTTTGTTAATGTTCATAATAAGTTATTATAAAATGATCATTTTATGAATTTCTTAGGATTTTTTTTTTTACTAAATATTGAAAAATGCAGGCTGTTCTTGAAACATAATTTCTTTCTTTCTTTCTTTCTTTCTTTTTTTAAGTTTTTTTATTTATATATTTGACAGGCAGAGATCTCAAGTAGGCAGAGAGGCAGGCAGAGAAAGAGGAGGAAGCAGGCTCCTCCCTGAGCAGAGAGCCCGAGGCGGGGCTCGATCCCAGGACTCCAGGATCATGACCTGAGCCAAAGACAGAGGCTTTCACCCACTGAACCAGGCGCCCTGAAACATAAATTCTAAATAGAAAAATATCCAGTGAAAACAAGCTTGGTATCTTAACCTATCTTAACCTCCAATATAGCCAATTACTTTTTCTCAGTTTTATTAATCTACCTTAAAAAAAATAATCATCGCATTGTATATTATTGTGCTGTGATATTTGAGTTTATTTTATGTGTGTGTTAAAAGGTATGTGAATATCTGCTTTTCAACTTGGGAGATCACAGACCATTTATTTTCATATTCTTGACATTTTATGCATTATCTTTTGTCTTCAGTATTTACAAGTTCTATGAAACAACACAAACACACAACATCTTAAAAATGACAATGAGTACTCAAGAAAATGTAATCTAGGAGTTGGATAATCTTAGTCAAGCAATATAAGCTTTTCACAATTTCTACACTTGAATAAAAAAATGAAACAAGATGTCAAGGGTAACTTCAGGTTTATTCACAACTTCATATAACCAGATTCTTCTGAAACTAAAGTACTAAGAGAGTAAAACAATCTCAAATATAAATTTTGAGAGTACGCAAAATAACATATTTATAAAATTACAGCATTGTTACTATAATTTGTTTTTAAACAAAATAAGGCACCCGACTGGTGTACCCTGTATCTTACACACTGATCCTTTCCTTCTCAGTATCCAGTAATTCCGGAGGAATACAAAAAAATAAAAAAAGTTATTCTGTTGGAGGACATGTTCCTGTGGATGCTTTTAGGAATTCCAAGTCAAAATCAGATATATTCATTCATATTATAATTGTTAAAATATTACTGTAGTTACTGTGACAAATTATAATTCTGTAATAACTAAATCTACTTTTCACTTTGATAGGCAGCAGGAAAGCAGGAGATAACTTTTGTACAGTGCTTGGGATTTATGGACCCTAGAGTTCCAGCACTGTCTTCAGATTTAACTCTTCCACTTTCTTGTTGTCTGACCTTCGCTAAATGGTTTAATCTCTCTGAAACTTAGTTTTCTCATTTACAAAATGAAATAATTATAATGACCTATAATAGTTATGCAACTCTTAAGGCTACCATGAGTATTAAGTGAATCAATAAACAGGTAGCACTTAGAACAGTGGCTAGCAAACAGCACACAATAAGTAGTATCTATTGTTAACATATAGAAATTTATGTCTTTATGGGTCTTAAAGCCTGTACATTTCTGCAAGTAATTGTTTTTGATGTTGAACCAATAATCTCCCTGAATAAAATTTCCCTATTGCATTTTAAATTATGGAATCTAGACATCCCGGGACAGTTAATGCATCTCTGCAGAGGTGTCTCTAACTGATTATGGAGAACCTTGAAACAAATCAATAAGTTGATATTTCTCT
>NW_026743083.1:0-3632 GCF_022355385.1 Mustela nigripes
ATCTTTGTGTATGGTGTAAGAGAATGGTCAAGTTTCATTCTCTACACATAGTTGTCCAATTTTCCCAGCACCATTTATTGAAGAGACTTTTTTCCACTATATTTTTTTCTTCTTTATCAAAGATTATTTGACTATAGAGTTGAAGGTCTATATCTGGGCTGTCTGCTCTGTTCACTGGTCTATGTGTCTGTTTTTATGCCAGTACCATGCTGTCTTAGGAGTAAAGCTTGAAATCAGGTAATGTGATGCCCCCAGTTTTGTTTTTATTTTTCAACATTTCCTTAGCAATTCAGGGTCTCTTCTGATTCCATTCAAATTTTAAGATTGTTTGCTCCAGCTCTTTGAAAAATACTGGTGGAATTTTGACTGGAATGGCATTAAAAGTATAGATTGCTCTAGGCAGTATAGACATTTTAACAATGTTTATTCTTCCAAACCAAGAGCATGGAATGGTCTCCCAACTTTTTGTGTCTTCAATTTCTTTCATGAGTGTCCTGTAGTTCCTTGAGTACAGATCCTTTACCTCTTTGGTTAGGTTTATTCCCAGTCATCTTATGGTTCTTAGTGCTATAGTAAATGGAATCAATTCTCTAATTTCCCTTTCTGTATTTTCATTGTTAGTGTATAAGAAAGCCACTGATTTCTATACATTGACGTTGTATCCTGCCACGTTACTGAATTGCTATGTGAGTTCTAGTAGTTTGGGGGTAAAGACTTTTGGGTTTTCCATATAAAGAATCATGTCATCTGCGAAGAGAGAGACTTTGACTTCTTCATTGTCAATTTGGATACCTTTTATTTCCATTTGTTGTCTGATTGCTGTTGCTAGGACTTCTAATACAATGTTGAATAAGGGTGGTGAGAGTGGGCATCATTGTCATGTTCCTGATCTCAACGGGAAGGCTGCAAGCTTTTTTTCCCATTGAGGATGATATTTGCTGTAGATTTTTCATAGAAAGATCTCATGAATTTGAAGAATGCTCCCTCTATCCCTATACTTTGAAGCATTTTAATCAGGAACGGATGCTGGATTTTGTCAAATGCTTTTTTTACATCAATTAAGAGGACCATGTGATTCTTCTCTCTTTTCTTATTGATTTGTTCTATCACATTGATTGTTATGCAAATGTTGAACCACACTTGCAATCCATGGATAAATCCCACCTGGTCATGGTGGATAATCGTTTTAATGTACTGTTGGATCCTATAAGCTACGATCTTGTTGAGAATCTTACCATCCATATTCATCAGGGATATTGGTCTGAAATTCTCCTTTTCTGGTGGGGTCTTTATCTGGTTTGGGGACAGGGTAATGCTGTCTTCATAAAAAGAGTCTGGAAGATTTCCTTCTGCTTCAATTTTTTGAAAGAGTTTCAGGAGAATAGGTATTATTTCTTCTTTTAAAGTTTGGTAGAATTCCCCAGGGAATCTGTTAGGTCTCAGGCTTCTGTTTTTTGGGAGGTTTTTTGATCACTGCTTCAATCTAGTTACTAGATATTGATCTATTGAGGTTGTCAATTTCTTCCTGGTTCAGTTTTGGAAGTTTATACTTTTCCAAAAATGTATCCATTTCTTCTCAATTGCTTAACTTATTGGCATGTAACTGTTGATAATAATTTCTGATGATTGGTTCTGTTTCCTGAGTGTTAGTTGTGATCTCCCCCTTTTCATTCATAATTTTATTAATTTGGATCTTCTTTCTTTTCTTTTGGATTAGTTTGGTCAATAGTTTATCGATCTTATTGATTCTTTCAAAAAAAACAGCTTTTAGTTTCATTGATGCATTCTACTGTATCTCTTGTTTCTATCTCATCAATCTCTGCTCTAATCTTGATTATTTCCCTTCTTGTGTGTGGAGTTGGCTTAATTTGTTGTTAATTCTCCAGTAGTTTAAGGTGTAAAGACAGCTGGTGTATTCTGGATTTTTCCTTTTTTTTTTTTTTTTTTTTTTTTTTTTTTTTTTTTTGTGGTGTTTTTTTTTTTTTTTTTTTTTTTTTTTTTTTTTCTTTTTTTTTTCTTTTTTTTTTTTTTTTTTTTTTGAGGGAGGCTTGGATGGCTATGTATTTCACCCTTAGGACCGCCTTTGCTGTATCCCATAGGTTTTGGACGGAAGTGTCTTCATTCTCTTTGTTTTCCATGAATTGTTTAAGTTCTTCTTTGATTTTTTGGTTGATTCAAACATTCTTAAGCGAAGTGGTCTTTAGCTTCCAGGTGTTTGAATTCCTTCTGAATCTTTCTTTGTTTGAGTTCCAGTTTCAAAGCATTGTGATCTGAGAATATTCAGGGAATAGTCTCAATAAGGGGCGGGTGGTGGGAGGCTGGGTGAGCCTGGTGGAGGGCTCATATTGCATGGAGCACTGGTATGGTACATAAACAAATTCTGGAATACTTAAGAGAAATTAAAAAAAATAAACTTTTTTAAAAAAAGAAGAAAAAAATGATCAATGCTAACATCACCAGAAATGGAAAACAACCAACCAAGAGAGTATGTTACTAGCACAGAAACAGACACATGGATCAATGGAACAGAATAGAGAATCCAGAAATGGACCTAAAACTCTATTGTCAACTAATCTTTGACAAAGCAGGAAAGAATATCCAATGGAAAAAAAGACAGTCTCTTCAACAAATGGTGTTGGGAAAATTGGACAGCAACATGCAGAAGAATGAAACTGTACCACTCTCCTATACCATACACAAAAATAAAACCAAAATTGATGAATGACTTAAATCTGAGAGAATTAGCCATCGATATCCCAGAGAATACAGGTGGCAATATCTTTGACCTCAGCTGCAGCAACTTCTTACTAGACACATCTCTGGAGGCAAAGGAAATAGAAGTGAAAATGAACTGTTGGGACTTCATCAAGATAAAAATCTTATACACAGCAAGGGAAACAGTCAATAGAATTAAAAGGCAACAAGTGGAATGGGAGAACATATTTTCAAATGAAAAAAAAATCAGATAAAGGGCTAGTGCCCAAATAGATAAAAAACATACCAAACTCAACACTCCACCTCCCAAAAAATCTAGTTAAGAAATGGGCAGGGGCCATGAACAGGCATTTCTCCAAAGAAGACACAAAAATGGCTAACAGACACATGAAAAAAAGGTCAATGTCACTCATCATGAGGGAAATACAAATCAAAACCACAATGAGATACCACCTCACACCAGCCAAAATGGCTAAAACTAATAACTCAGGAAACAACAAATATTGGTGAGGGTGCAGAGAAAGGTGAAACATCTTATGGTGTTACTGGGAAAGCAAATTGGTACAGTCACTCTGGAAAACAGTATGGAGGTTCCTTCAAAAGTTAAAAATAAAGCTACCCTACAACCCAGGAATTGTACTAATAGGTATTTACCCAAAGGATAAAAAGAGAGTGATTCAAAGGGATATATGCATCCCAGTTTTTATAGACATTATCCACAATAGCCAAAATATGGAAAGAGCTTAGATGTCCATCCATTGATGAATGGATAAAGAAGAGGTACTGTATTATGAGATTATATATATTTATATTTATATACATATAAGTATATGTATATAAATATAAATATATGTATATATATGTATATATTATATGTATATTTATATACATATAAATATAAATATAAAGTTTATATA
>NW_026743084.1:0-3632 GCF_022355385.1 Mustela nigripes
GAAGCATTTTCTAAATCATTTTGTTTCCAGCATCATTTTAATGCCAAAACCAGGTAGCAATATAATAAGGAAAAAAAATTAAAGACCAATATCTCTCATGAAAACAATAATACATCATGATCAACTGAGGTTTACCCATGCTAAGGCTGCTCCAACATTTGAATATCAATCAAAGAGAACTTTCTTAAGATAATAAATGGTATACGCCACTAACAACTAACATCATAAAATCTCAAATATCAAGAGAAGGGAATGTCTCTACTTCCACCACTCTTATTCTGAATTATACTGGAATTTCTAGCCAGGCAGTAAGGCAAGAGGAAATACATACATATATAAAATGTCAAAAGTGAAAATAAATGGTTTAAGAGTTAGCTTAATTATCTTTGTAAAAATTCAAAAGACTATACAAAAAAAAAAAAATCCTGGAACTAGTGAGTTCAGCAAGTTTTGAAGACACAAGCTCAGTATACAAAAATCATTTGATTTCTCTATGCCATCAAGTAACAACTGCAATTTAAAACTCTTTTTTCTCCCCAGACAATGAAAAGTAAACTTTATTTTTTATTATTTTATTATTTTTAAAAAAGAATTTATTTATTTATTTGACAGAGGGGGACAGGGAGAGAAGGAACACAAGCAGGGGATGTGGGAGAGGGAGAAGCAGGCTTCTGGCTGAGCAGGGAGCCCAATGTGGGGCTAGATCCCAGGACCCTGGGACCATGACCTGAGCTGAAGGCCAATGCTGAATGACTGAGCCACCCAGGTGCCCCAAATGGAAACTTTATTGATGCCACTGGGCCTAAGGGCTCCTGCAGGAAACTGCCTTGCCAAAAAGAGAAAAGCTGATGGAGGAGCCTTATTTGACCTTATTCTTGGGGGCACAGGCTGTTGTTGTGGTTGCACTTTTGCAACAGCTGACATCAGCGGGCTGCAGGTGAGTATAACACTTGTGTCAGATCATCTTTCAGCAGTTGTATTTCTGGGTCAGCTGGCTGAGTGAAGGTTCAATGATGCCACCCCACGGGTGAAGCACCAAGTGCAGGTAGACTCTTTTTTGGATGTTGTAGTCTGAGAGGCTGTGGCTATCCTCCTGCTGTTTGCCCACAAAAATAAGATGCTGTTGGTTTGGGAAGATGCCCTCCTGGCCTTGGATTTTGGCTTTAACATTCTCACTGGTGTCACCGGGCTCTATCTGGAGGGTGATGACCTTGCCTATCAGGCTGCATCTCGGTGTCCACAAGGCTGCCACCACCAAACCACTCACTCTCCTTATGGAAAAGACTGCAGTTTAAAATATTAAACTGTTGGGGCGCCTGGGTGGCTCAGTGGGTTAAGCCACTGCCTTCGGCTCAGGTCATGATCTCAGGGTCCTGGGATCGAGTCCTGCATCGGGCTCTCTCTCTCAGCAGGGAGCCTGCTTCCTCCTCTCTCTCTCTCTGCCTGCCTCTCTGCCTACTTGTGATCTCTCTCTGTCAAATAAATAAATAAAATCTTTAAAAAAAATTAAACTGTTTATTGTTTAATATTAAAATATTAATACCTTTTAAAATAGCACCCCAAAATAAAATACTTTTGTATAAATCTAACAAGAATGTATGCAGGATCTCTATACTGAAAACTATAAAACGCTGGTGAGAAAATCACAGAAAATTAAAATAAATGGAGAGAGATAAACTATTGAGGAAAGCTCAATATTGCTAAAATGTTAATTCTGGACAAATTTATTTATAGATTCCATGTAATCTCAATCAAAATCCAAGCAAACTTTTTTTTAAAATTAAATTTATTTATTTTCAGTATAATAGTATTCATTATTTTTTCACCACATCCAGTGCTCCACCACCTGGTACCCCAACCTCCCACCCCCCTGCTACTTCAAACCCCTCAGATTGTTTTTCAGAGTCCATTTTAAAAATACGTACAAGTTGAGGGATGCCTTGTGGTTCAGTCATTAAGTGTTTGCCTTCTGCTCGGGTCATGATCCCAGGGTTCTGAGATCGAGCCACAGGGAACGAGCTCACATCAGGTTCCTTGTTTGGTCAGAAGCCTACTTCTCCCTCTCCCACTCCCCCTGCTTGAGCTCCCTCTCACACTGTGTCTCTCTCTGTCAAATAAATAAATAAAATCTTTAAAAAGATGAAATGAAATAAAATAAAATAAAATACCTACAAGTTGATTTTAAAATATGTATGGAAATGCAAAAGACCTAACATAGCCAAAATAATTTTGATGAATCATTGAACACTACATCAAAAACTAATTATGTCATATGCATTGGCTAACATATCATAATTTTAAAAATTTGGTTACTTTTATTCTATTAAACAAAATCAAGGAAATGATTATACTAGAATTTAGTAGGAAGGATGATAGAACTCTGCGATAGGATGCCATTGTGGATGTTACATCTTTTTCAGAGCCAAGCATATGAAAGCCTGTGTTGTGTTTTTTAAGCCACAATTTATCTCCACACTTCACAACACATTATAAAACTGAATGGTTCCTCTTAGTAAGAAATTTTGTTAACAAATGGCAGAAAATAATAACTTTGATACCTGCATTACCAGACTTCCTTTTGCCTAGAGAAGGAAAATAAGTGAACCAAAGGATATTTCCAGAAAGGATTAAGAAAGCTGTTTAAGAAGGCCATGACTCAGTCCTTACTTAGGTGTGTATACCTTTCAACATCCTAGGAATTTTAACATAAAATAGCAAAAAATGTTTTTATAATTGCATCCAACTTTAAGGAATTATTTGTTCCCTTTTGTCACAGTTAAAATCAAGTGTTGGGAATTAAATTATAATTTGAGTAAAAATATTACCCAATACAAATGAATGTAGATGGCTAAACAATTCTTACTCAGTGTGATGTGTATTGCAACAGGGACCCTTGTAAATTGTCATATGCCAATAAAATGTCATAAGTGGTAAAAAAAAAAAGATAAATAAAAGTAAATTTGTAAAAAAACAAAACTAGGATTCTGATGGATTCCTGTCTCACGTTGAGGTCTTTTATACATTTTGAGTTTATCTTGTGTACAGTGTAAGAGAATGGTCGAATTTCATTCTTCTACATATAGCTGTCCAGTTTTCCCAGCATCATTTATTGAAGAGACTGTCTTTTTTCCACTGTATATTTTTTCCTGTTTTGTCGAAGATTAATTAACCATAGAGTTGAGGGTCCATATCTGGGCTCTCTACTCTGTTCCACTGGTCTACGTGTCTGTTTTTATGCCAGTACCATGCTGTCTTGGTGATCACAGCTTTGTAATAAAGCTTGAAATCAGGTAACGTGATGCCCCCCATTTTAGTTTTGTTTTTCAACATTTCCTTAGCAATTCGGGGTCTCTTCTGATTCCATACAAATTTCTGGGTTATTTGCTCCAGCTCTTTGAAGAATACTGGTGGAATTTTGATTGGAATGGCATTAAAAGTATAGATTGCTCTAGGCAGTATAGACATTTTAACAATGTTTATTCGATCCAAGAGCATGGAATGGTCTTCCATATTTTTGTGTCTTCTTCAATTTCCTTCATGAGTGTTCTGTAGTTCCTCAAGTACAGATCCTTTACCTCTTTGGTTAGGTTTATTCCCAGGTATCTTATAGTTCTTGGTGCTATAGTAAATGG
>NW_026743085.1:0-1985 GCF_022355385.1 Mustela nigripes
TGACCCGAAACATAACCCGAGTTTGTGTTTTCAGACAACTGTCCAAAAAGCCCTGGCCTACACACCCTACAGGCTCAGACCCCTGGGCCAAACGTGACGACTGTGATTGCCCTCTCCAAGGTAATTGTATGTGCCCATTCCAATGGCCACAACCCTACTAATAGGATAAACCTCCAAAGTCCCTGAGGCCATCCCAATAATGGTGGCTTCCCAGGACAAACAGGAGCAATCTGAGCCCATCTGAGAACCTACCTGCACTCAGACGCGTAGACTGATGTACCCAGAGGTTAAAAGGAATTAACAGGCGCCTAGGCACCTATCAGATCCATTGCTTTGGTTTCCAGGCATCTCTCTTCAGAGGCCTGGATTTCAATAACAGCATATGGCTGTTTCTTGACTCACCCATCAGAACCAATCTCATCTACACATAGGAAACGTGTACGATGGAGCTGTGTGAAAGCCTCTCTTTAGGAGAACCCTTCAGGGCCACAGTGCCACCGCTTCATTCCAAGGTCTCCATAGACACAAAATCATATTAGGACACATGCACGGGAGAGTCCATTTTAAGTCAGCCGCCTCGGTTGCTCCCCCAGATCCAGCAGATCTATCCTGACTTGTTGCTTGGAAACAATTGGAATGTGAGGTGGGCTACCCAGCCATCCATCCTTAGAACTCTGCTCGGAATCGATGTCCTGGAGCCAACCAACTAGTCTCAATTGTTGCAGAAGAATCTTTGCAGTTGGGAGCTTCTCACAACTCCCATCGTGGGAAAACCCCCATGGCCTCGTGATCCACTCCCCGCTTCAATAAGGGGCCATCTGGGACTGAATGTCCAACCTGAGCGATCGTCTGATCCTCGCCCTGACTTCAGATGCACGAGAACTCGATTCAAGTCTGTAGATTGTGCCTGCCATATCCTCACCCAGAAACCTAGGCCTAGCTTGGCTTCTCAGAATTCCATCCTCAGACTACTGGCCCACATGCCCTCCAGTTTGGCAATCCAGAACTACAATGCAGCACTCTGCCATCCCTCCAGAAGAAAAACATTGCCCTCTGGGACTACCCAGAAAACCCAAATGAGCATCAACCTGAACGCCATTCGGCTGTACCCCAAATATATAGGCTGACCTGGTCACTAATGCCCTTTCTGAAACACCCTGAGCATGGACCTCCTGCCCCAATGCAGACAGCTGGCCGCACACTGAGTACATGAGACACGTCATGGCCTTAGGTCGTCATCTATTCTCAACTGCCGTTTTCAGGCTTCAGAACCTAGACCTTATCTCCAATCACGGCCCGGGTTTGAAAATGATGCAGAAATCAGAACTCTTTCCCCATGGCAAGAAACCTTGTGGTTGGCATGTTGTCCAAGGTTCAGTGTACTTGAAACCAGTGTGGCCCATGAGGCCCCGCCCATGCTTGCGGGCCACATTGGTCACAAACACACATTGTGACACTCAACCAGAGCCCGGTCCTCAGGTAAGGCCTCTCAGTGGCTGGATAGAGAGACAGCATATTGGGCTTGCCATGCCCCTAGACCCCAATATATAACCATAGTTCGGTTTGTCCCTTCACTCTTCCCCAGGGCTCTGATTTGGAATTCCTCTTTTGGTGGGACACCTGAGGTAACAAACCTGAAAGGAGTCCTCCCATCCCACAGATTGACGAAAAACAATTGGGATCGGGCCAAATCCACAGTGAGCAAGATTCGTCCTAGCCCATGAGGCCTCCCCAACAATCCACGGCCTTCGCTGTTACAAAATCCAGAGACAAATGCCTGAGCACACGCCTCAGACCTGCTCATTCTACATATCCTGATGAGTTCTTCAGATAAGAACCTACAAGGCACTCGAAGGCACCCAAAATATATAGTCTAACCTGGGCACTAATGCACTGTCTCACATCCTGAGCCCGGACCTCGTGACCAACCCCCAGACAGCTGACCGCACACTGAGCACATCAGACCCGCCATGGCCTTATTTTCA
>NW_026743085.1:2085-3631 GCF_022355385.1 Mustela nigripes
GAGGTAACAAACCTGAAAGGAGTCCTCCCATCCCACAGATTGACGAAAAACAATTGGGATCGGGCCAAATCCACAGAGAGCAAGATTCGTCCATGGCCCATGAGGCCTCCCCAACAATCCACGGCCTTCGCTGTTACAAAATCCAGAGACAAATGCCTGAGCACGCGCCTCAGACCTGCTCATTCTACATATCCTGATGAGTTCTTCAGATAAGAACCTACAAGGCACTCGAAGGCACCCAAAATATATAGTCTAACCTGGGCACTAATGCACTGTCTCACATCCTGAGCCCGGACCTCGTGACCAACCCCCAGACAGCTGACCGCACACTGAGCACATCAGACCCGCCATGGCCTTATTTTCATCATCTCTTCCCTACCTCAGTTTTCAGGCTACACAACCTAGACCTTATCTACAATCACTGCCCAGGGGTGACTGTGATGCAGAAATCAGAACTCTTCCTTACCCATGGCAAGAAACCTTGTGGTTGGCATGTTCTCCAACGTTCAGTGTAGGAGAAACAAGCATTCACCCTGAGGCCCCGCCCATTGTTGAGTGCGACGCGGGCATAAACACGCATTGTGACCCTCAGCGTGAGTCCTGTCCTCTAGTACGTCCTCTCAGTTGATGGACCAATAGATGTCATCATGGGCTTGACATGTCCCTAGGCCCCACTTTTTAACCATTTCTGGTTGTCCAGTCGCCCCTCCCCAGGGCTCTACTCTGGAATCCCTCATTTGGTGGGACACCTGAGGTTGAAAAACAAAACAAAACAAATCAACAACAACAGAACAACGGACTTCTTCCTTCCCACAAAATGACCCCAAACTCTTTGGACTGGGCCAAACCCACAGAGAGTAAGACTCGTCCATTTCCCATGAAGTCACTCGGAAATTTCACGACCATGAGTGACACGATATCCAGAGACAGAAACTTGAGCAAGAGCCTCACACTCGCCCTTTTTTCATATCCCGAAGTGTACTCCTCATGGTCTGTAGATCAGTCCTGCCATACCTATGACCCGAAACATAACCCGAGTTTGTGTTTTCAGACAACTGTCCAAACATCCCTGGCCTACACACCCTACAGGCTCAGGACCCTGGAGCCCTACCTGACGATTGTGCTTGCCCTCTCCAAGGGAATTGTATGTGCCCAATCCAATGGCCACAACCCTACTGATAGGATAAACCTCCAAAGTCCCTGAGGCCATCCCAATATTTGTGGCTTCCCTGGACAAACAGGGGCAATCTGGGCCCATCTGAGCACCTACCTGCACTCAGACCCGTAGACTGATGTCCCCAGAGGTAAAAATTTACGAACATGCCCCTAGGCACCTATCGGATCCATTGCTCTGGTTTCCAG
Source organism: Mustela nigripes (assembly GCF_022355385.1). Taxonomy (NCBI): domain Eukaryota; kingdom Metazoa; phylum Chordata; class Mammalia; order Carnivora; family Mustelidae; genus Mustela; species Mustela nigripes. The sequence goes on from NW_026743085.1 coordinate 3,448, forward strand.
GCATCTCTCCTCAGAGGACTGGATTTCAATAACAGCATATGGCTGTTTCTTGACTCACCCATCAGAACAAATCTCATCTACACATGGGAAACTTGCACTATGGAGCTGTATGAATGCCTCCCTTTAGGAGAACACTTCAGGGCACCAGTGCCACCGCTTCATTCCAAGGTCTACATAGACACAA
>NW_026743086.1:0-3631 GCF_022355385.1 Mustela nigripes
ATTGATTAATTTGATTCAGGCATGATTGGGCGTTGGGGTCAGGGCGTTCTGGTGGTTCCTTGGGTCAGCACTCTGGAAAGTCCCAGTTACATTTTACTTTTTATTTGTCTTTTCTTTTGATAGACCGGGTGATCACAGACCTCCTGCTTGTGCAGGATATATGTTGTCATTCGGCTATGGGAACAATCAAGCCTTCAGCAAGGGGAGAGGGGTGCTGTGGGGACATCAGGTTACTTAAGCAAGCCTTTAGCAAGGGGAGAGGGGGTCTTTCAAAACAAAACAAAAGAATAAGCAAACAAACGAAAGGTAGATTCAGACCTCTGAACACAGAGCACAAACCCATGCTTGCCAGAGGGGAGATGGAGTGCAGTGTGGGCCAAAGAGGGTGAAGAGAATGGGAGATAGGCTCCTAGTAAGATGATAGGTACACCTGTAGAGAGCTTAGAATAATGTTTAACTTGTTGAATCAGCATGTTGCCATCAGAAAAATAACAACATTGTCTCTCAATTACACTCAGATAAAAATGAGTTGTAGAAAATTAAAATAAATTAAGCTTTGCCTTATTACAGGTTTTTTTTTTTAGAAGTGGGTTTAATACTTTCCACAAACTGGCACATTATAAATTCATAATCATTTTTACCTACCCATTGTTTTAAAGCCTAGGTGTCTGGAAGAGATTATGCTGAGTGAAATAAGTCAAGCAGAGAAAGTCAATTATCATATGGTTTCACTTATTTGTGGGGCATAATAAATATCATGGAGGACAAGGGGTGTTAGAGAGGAGAAGGGAGTTGGGGGAAATTGGAAGGGGAGGTGAACCATGCATGAGAGACTATGGACTCTGAAAAACAACTGAAGTTTGAAGTTGTGGGGGGGGTGGGAGGTTAGGGGTACCAGGTGGTGGGTATCAGAGAGTCAAGGATTGCTTGGAGCACTGGGTGTGGTACAAAAACAATGAATACTGTTATGCTTAAAAATTTTTTAAAAAAAATATTAAATAAAAACACTTGAAGCTATTATATGCTATTATATTATAGGCTAAGAGCTATTATATGGCTGTTCAAGTAGAAAATGCAATCTTTTTTTTTTAAGATTTTTTATTTATTTATTTGACAAAGAGAGATTAAATGTAGGCAGAGAGGCAGGCAGAGAGAGAGAGGAGGAAGCAGGCTCCCCGCTGAGCAGAAAGCCCGATGTGGGACTGGATCCCAGAACTCTGGGATCATGACCTGAGCCAAAGGCAGCGGCTTAACCCACTGAGCCACCCAGGCGCCCCAGAAAATGCAATCTTAACACCCCACTAGATAATTTATTTTGAGCAAGAAAAATCATTCATGGCCAGTGAATAGTGTTTATTAACAAATAGCTGGACCATGTGTCTGATGAAATGGCAGTGTGTGGGTGGGGGGAGTGAAGTTTGCTCTTTGGTGTCTTTCCTGCAATGTCTCCAGGTGTCTTTCCAGTGTCCTTCAGGAAAATCTCCCCTGTGCTTTGTCATTCCTTCCCCTCCTCTTCCGACATGGGATCCAAGGGCCAGCATTCAAGGGAGATAAGCTTTCTGGCCCAATCATGCTGGGCCATTGTTGAATTCAAGGTCCCTTTCCTTCTCCTTTTTCATCCTGAGTTGTGTGGAGCTAGGGTCTGGGCTGGGCTTGAGGACTGGTGTGTGTATGGGGGGCAGTGCTAGTGCACCTCCAGCCCTCCTTCTTCTAGAAGATTCCTGAATGAAGGCTTATCAGATGGCAGGGCTCATGTCTTCCTTCATCTCTGTTGCATGTGTGAGAATGAAGTGTTATAAGAACAACTTGTGTAGCCCAGGTCCTGGCACTTACTAGGTACTCAATTAGTTTTTTTTTTTTTTTCTCCTCTGTTTTTTTTTTTTTTTCCTTTTTAAAAATTTTTTTTTAACTTTTAATTAACATATATTGTATTATTAGCTCCAGGGGTACAGGTCTGTGAGTCACCAGGTTTACACACTTCACAACTCTCGTGATAGCACATACCCTTTTGAATGTCAATAACCCTACCACCCTTTCCCTACCACCTTCCTCCAGCAACCCTCAGTTTGTTTTGTGAGATTAAGAGTCTCTTATGGTTTGTCTCCCCCCTGATCCCATCTTGTTTCATTTATTCTTTTCTTACCCCCCAAACCCCCCACATTGCATCTCCACTTCCTCATAGCAGGGAGATCATATGATAGTTGTCTTTCTCTGATTGTCTTATTTAGCTAAGCATAATACCCTGTAATTCCATCCGTGTCATTGCAAAGAGCAAAATTTCATTTCTTTTGATGGCTGCTTAGTATTCCATTGTGTATATATATATATATATATATATATATATATATATATATACCACTTCTTCTTTATCCATTCATCTGTTGATGGACATCTCGGTTCTTTCCATAGTTTGGCTATTGTGGACATTGTGGCTGTAAACATTCCGGTGCATGAGCCCCTTCAGATAATTACGTTTGTTTCTTTACGGTAAATACTCAGTAGTGCAATTGCTGGGTCGTAGGGTAGCTCTATTTTCAACTTTTTGAGGAACCTCTATGCTGTTTTCCAGAGCGGTTGCACCAGCTTGCATTCTCACCAACAGTGTAGGAGGGTTCCCCTCTCTCCACAATCTTGCCAGCATCTGTCATTTCCTGACTTGTTAATTTTAGCCATTCTGACTAGTGTGAGATGGTATCTTGTTGTGGTTTTGATTTGTATTTCCCTGATGCCGAGTGATGTGGATCATGTTTTCATGTGTCTGTTGGCCATCTGGATGTCTTCTTTGCAGAAATGTCTGTTCATGTATTTTGCCTATTTCTTGATTGGATTATTTGTTCTTTGGGTGTTGAGTTTGATAAATTCTTTATAGATTTTGGACACTAGCCCTTTATCTGATATGTCATTTGCAAATATCTTCTCCCATTCTTTCAGTTGTCTTTTTTTTTTTTTTTGACTGTTTCCTTTGCTGTGCAAAAGCTTTTGATCTTGATGAAGTCCCAATATTTCAATTTTGCCCTTGCTTTTCTTGCCTTTGGAGATGTTTCTAGGAAGATGTTGCTGAGGCTGAGGTCGAAGAGGTTGCTGCCTGTGTTCTCCTCAAGGATTTTGATGGATTCCTTTCTCACATTGAGGTCCTTCATCTATTTTAATTCTATTTTCGTGTGTGGTGTAAGGAAATGGTCCAATTTCATTCTGCATGTGGCTGTCCAATTTTCCCAACACCATTTGTTGACGAGACTGTCTTTTTTCCATTGGACATTCTTCTCTACTTTGTCAAAGATTAGTTGACCATAGAGTTGAGGGTCTATTTCCCTGCTCTCTATTCTTTTTCATTGATCTATGTTCTGTTTTGGGGGCAGTACCATATTGTCTTAATATTGATAGCTTTGTAATAGAGCTTAAAGTCTCAAATTTGATGCCAAAAACTTTGGCTTTCTTTTTCAATATTCCTCTGGCTATTCAAGGTCTTTTCTGGTTCCATATAAATTTTAGAATTATTTGATCCATTTCTTTTTTTTTTAATATAATTTTTTATTTTTTATAAACATATATTTTTATCCCCAGGGGTACAGGTCTGTGAATCACCAAGTTTACACACTTCACAGCACTCACCAAAGCACATACCCTCCCC
>NW_026743087.1:0-1970 GCF_022355385.1 Mustela nigripes
GTTGATAAGAAACGAGTTGAAATGGAAAAAAGAAAAAAAAAGAAATGTAAAATTTTAGACTGAAAGATAAATGAATGGTGAGAAAAATTCCTCGGGTTCTATATACTATTTTTCCCTAGTGTTGGAGTTTTACAATCTTGCGGGATCTATAAAGTAGTTGTGCACCTGTTCTTTCCATTGGTCTTCTTGGGGGAGGGGCCTGCTATGGTCCTTCGCACGTGTCTTTGCCTGGGTGGAGTGTCACTACTCCTTGCCAGGTGTTTGGGCTCGGGGTGAGCTGATCCTCTGTGTGGCTTTTGTTCCATGAAGGCTTTCTGCACCTCTTTAGAGAAGCAGAATAAAAAGTGCTGTGCCTCAAACTTCAGCCCCAGAGCCAAAAGATCATGATCCGCCCCTCTTTAGTAAACCCTCTGGAACAAACAGTCTTCACTTTTATGTGTGCCATACTCCACAGACTCCTGTGGTGTTTGCCCACACCAGGTCCTCTTGCAGGGGAGTCCACGGGACCCACGTTATTGTCCTTTGTGTGCCCTGAGGCTGAGAGCAGTTGCAGGCTCCATGGCATACCTGCTCCACCACTCCCAGGGGATGGCTGAGTGTCACCCTACTGTCCTTTCCCAGGCCACTGCCCTGAGAGCGGTTACCTGGTCATGGGTACACCAATTTGCAGCTCACCCTCCCCATGAGATGGCAGATGGTCTGCACATTCCAGTCCTTTTCAGGGTCCTCCGGCAGAAAGCAGTCACCCGATAGGTCTGGCTTGTGGTATATGGCAACCAAAGCTGAGAGCCCCTTCCTGGGCTCACTGACCATAACCAGTCTCCCAGTTCCACTGCTTGAGCACTCTCTTGGCTCAGGCTCCCCTGTTAGTTCTGTCACTCCTGGAATCCTGAGACCACATGGACCTACTTAAAATTCTGCCCTTTTCATCTCCTGAGCCCCCTTCAGGCAGATATGTCTCTCACTAAAGCAGATTTCTAAGGGTTCTGATTTCACCCTTTGGGGCTGTCTCACTTTCTAGTAGCCAACTTATGGAGGCTCCCTCCCCCCTCCATTTATCTTACAATATTTCCTCTCAGATTCATGTATCTGCACCTCCTACCTTGCAAAAAGCAAACACTTTTCTACTCATAGAGTCCCAGATATATTTTCATATATCTCAGGCTGAATTCATGGGTGTTCAGAATGGTTTGATAATTATCCCGCTAAGATGAAATGAGGTCCCCTACACTTCTACCATCTTGCATCCTCCTAAAAATAAAATCTTTTAAAAAAATAAAATTTGTCTGCAAGAGATACTGAGCTTAGAAAATCAATTCCATTCCATAGTTGAAAAAAAAATCTGATTACCATTCTGTCCTTGTTGTTTGTTGTGGTAATGTTTCCTATCTTCTTTCTAGTAGTTAAGTTATCCCACCAGTCTTCTCCTTTCTAGGATTCTGTTATTCCCACTGCTATCAAGGAAAGCAAATTCCGTTGCAACATACGCTACCATCATCTTCACCTTACAGAAGACAATCAACACAGAGCTCTTCAATAATATTTATTTTTACCTTTTACTGAAGTGTAGCTTGCATAAAGTGCAGAGACCATAAATTTCACAGCTTGAAATTTTTTCACAAAATGGGCATAGTAGTGAAACATCCCTCTTCCCAGCCAGCATTTCCCATGGGTCTAGACGAACCAGAAGCCAGGAAGCAAAGAAGTCCCTTTGCTTAGTTTACACAGATAATGTTCCCAGGACAGAAAATGTAATGGAGAAGGGTAAAGTACTGGTTTGAAGAGACAAACAGAAGAAATGTGACACAGAGACTGTTGGATTTGGCAATGAGAAATTCGGTATAGACTTCTATGATCAGAAGGATGAAGGAATGAAAATTGTGAATTGCCCTCACACTTAAAACACTATATACATTGGATTAAAAATTGTTCGTTTTTTTTTTTCTTTGCAAGCATTTCTTTTTTTTTTT
>NW_026743087.1:2070-3631 GCF_022355385.1 Mustela nigripes
CCACTTCCTCATATCAGGGAGATCATATGATAGTTGCCTTTCTCTGCTTGACTTATTTCGCTAAGCATGACACACTCTAGTTCCATCCATGTTGTTTCAAATGGCAAGATTTCATTTCTTTTGATGGCTGCATAGTATTCCATTGTGTATATATACCACATCTTCTTGATCCATTCATCTGTTGACGAACATCTAGGTTCTTTTCATAGTTTGGCTATTGTGGACATTGCTGCTATAAACATTCGGGTGCACATGCCCCTTTGGATCACTACGTTTGTATCTTTGGGGTAAATACCCAGTAGTGCAATTTCTGGGTCATAGGGCCTTAATTTCTCTTTCTTCTGTCTTGTTGTTGGTGTAGAGAAATGCAACTGATATCTGTGCATTGATTTTATATCCCGACACTTTACTGAATTCCTGTACAAGTTCTAGCAGTTTTGGAGTGGAGTCTTTTGGGTTTTCCACATATAGTATCATATCATCTGCGAAGAGTGATAATTTGACTTCTTCTTTGCCAATTTGGATGCCTTTAATTTCCTTTTGTTGTCTGATTGCTGAGGCTAGGACTTCTAGTACTATGTTGAATAGCAGTTGATAATGGACATCTCTGCCATGTTCCTGACCTTAGCAGAAAAGCTTTTAGTTTTTCTCCATTGAGAATGATATTTGCAGTGGGTATTTCATAGATGGCTTTGATGATATTGAGGTATGTGCCCTCTATCCCTACACTTTGAAGAGTTTTGATCAGGAAGGAATGCTGTATTTTGTCAAATGCTTTTTCGGCGTCTATTGAGAGTATCATATGGTTCTTGTTCTTTCTTTTATTGATGTGTTGTATCACATTGACTGATTTGCGGATGTTGAACCAACCTTGCAGCCCTGGAATAAATCCCACTTGGTCATGGTGAATAATCCTTTTAATGTACTGTTGAATCCTATTGGATAGTATTTTGGTGAGAATTTTCGCATCTGTGTTCATCAAGGATATTGGTCTATAGCTCTCTTTTTTGATGGGATCCTTGTCTGGTTTGGGGATCAAGGTGATGTTGGTCTCATAAAATGAGTTTGGAAGTTTTCCTTCCATTTCTATTTTTTGGAACAGTTTCAGGAGAACAGGAATTAGTTCTTCTTTAAATTTTGGTAGAATTCCCCCAGGAAGCCGTCTGGCCCTGGGCTTTTGTTTGTTTGGAGATTTTTGATGACTGTTTCAATCTCCTTACTGGTTATGGGTCTGTTCAGGCTTTTTATTTCTTCCTGGTTCAGTTGGGGTAGTTTATATGTTTCTAGGAATGCATCCATTTCTTCCAGATTGTCAAATTTGTTGGTGTAGAGTAGCTCATAGTATGTTCTTATAATAGCTTGTATTTCTTTGGTGTTAGTTGTGATCTCTCCTCTTTCATTCATGATTTTATTTATTTGGGTCCTTTCTCTTTTCTTTTTGATAAGGCCAGGGGTTTATCAATTTTATTAATTCTTTCAAAGAACCAGCTCCTAGTTTCATTGATTTGCTCTATTGTTTTTATGGTTTCTATTTCATTGATTTCTGCTCTGATCTTTATGA
>NW_026743088.1:0-3628 GCF_022355385.1 Mustela nigripes
AGAGAGAGAGGAGGAAGCAGGCTCCCCACTGAGCAGAGAGCCCTATGCGGGACTTGATCCCAGGACCCTGAGATCATGACCTGAGCCGAAGGCAATGGCTTAACCCACTGAGCTACCCAGGCGCCCCCAGAAGCTTTTGATTTTGATGAAAAACACTGATCTTTTAACAGTGCTGAGGCTCTCCCTCTGTTCTTGGTTTTTTTTTTTTAAGGTTTAACATTTAATAACATACTGATAATCCATGAAACCATCACCTCAGTGAAGAAAAAAAAAAAACTCCCATTACCCCCAGAGGTTTCCTTCTACTCCTTTGAAAATCCTCCCACTTGACACTCTTGCTCCACTATTAATCTACTTAGATGTATTTTCTAGAATTTTCTATATATGGGATTATTGAGTTCATATTTTGGAGTTTGAATTCTTTCACAGACTATAATTGTTTTGAGATTCATCCATGGTGCATGTATCAATACGGTTGCTTTTTCTAGCTGAGTATCACCTTTTGTTGTGGTTAATTACACATGGCACCAAATTTACCATTTTAACCATTTAAGTATAATTCAGTCACATTAAGTATATTCATATATTCTGTAAGCATTCACTTATATTCTAGAACTTTTATGTTATCTGCATATCTTTTCATCTTTTTTTAAGATTTATTTTTTTATTTGACAGAGAGAGAGACAGCGAGAGAGGGAACACAAACAGTGGGAGAGGGAGAGGGAGAAGCAGGCCTCCCGATGGATGGGGAGCCTGATACGGAGTGCCTGATATGCGGCTCTATTCCAGGACCCTGGGATCATGCGACTTGAGCTGAAGGCAGACGCTCAAACGACTGAGCCATGCAGGCACCCTGCATCTTTAGATCTTTATTATATAATCAGCTATTAATTCCATCCAGTGTATTTTGCATTTCAGGCATTCCTTTTATCATTAGCAGTTTGATATAGGTCTTTTTTATATTTCTCCTCATTTTCTCTTCTACCTTCCTGAGATATGGATACGTAATAGGAATTTTTTAGAAAGATTTTATTTATTTACTTGACAGAGACAGAGGGAGACAGCAAGAGAAGGAACACAAGCAGGAGGAGTGGGAAAGGGAGAAGCAGGCTCCCCGCTGAGCAAGGAGCCTGATGCAGGACTTGATCCCAGGACCCCAGGATCATGACCCGAGCCAAAGGCAGATGATAAACAACTGAGCTACCCAGGTGCCCCTACATGATAGGTATTTTAATGTCCTCCTCTGCTATTTCTGTCATCGACTAATTCAGTCTGTTTGTATCGATTACTTTTTCTTTTCATGTATGGTTATATATTCTGTGTCTCTGTGTGTGTTTATACGTGGTAAGTTTAGATTGACATTATACATTTTAAATTGTTGGGTGTTAGGGTTTGTTTTATGTTTTTTGTTTTGGGTTTTATTTTGTTTTGTTTTGTTTTGCTTGTTTGTTTGTTTTTTGTATTGCCTTAACTATTCTTAGGCTTTCTTCTGGGATGCTATTAAATACCTAGAGATAATTTGATCCTTTTTTTTTTTTTTAAGATTTTATTTATTTATTTATTTGACAGAGAGAGAAATCACAAGTAGGTGGAGAGTCAGGCAGAGAGAGAAAGAGAAGCAGGCTCCCGCTGAGCAAAGAGCCTGATGCGGAGCTCGATCCCAGGACACTGAGATCATGACCTGAGCCGAAGGCAGCGGCTAAATCCACTGAGCCACCCAGGCGCCCTAATTTGATCTTTTTGAAGAGTGCTTTTAAGCTTTAGGTGAGTTCCGAACAGCCTTTAGTATAGGTCTCATTTGGCCCTACTACTGAGGACTCCTTTTGGTGCTTTGTGAGTTAGGAGGCCTTTCCTTCATGACTGACGGGAGCTCAGGAGTCTCTCACACACGGGTGCTGAGTGCCGCTCTGCTGTAGACTCAAGTGGGACTCTCTGCTGACATCCTCAAGGCTCCTTGTGCAGCTTTCTCCCCACCACTGTTAGCACCATCATTTCTAGATGCTTTGGCCTCCCTGAACACTGAATTCTCTCTCAATTCAGGGAGGTCCCAGGGCTTTAGGTTTCTTCACCACACCCTTACTCCCTCATGCAGCCTGGAAACTCCCCATAGTCTTCAGGGGCAGTGCTAAGGCTTACATTGCTTGAATCACTGTCTTTTGTCCAGTGACTTTAAACTGTTATTTCAGGGGTGCCTGGGTGGCTTATTGGTTAAGCAACTGCCTTTGGCTCAGGTCATGATCCTGGAGTCCTGGGATCGAGTCCCACATGGGGCTCCCTGCTCAGCAGGGAGTCTGCTTCTCCTGCTGACCTCTCTCCTCTCATGCTCTCTCTCCCTCATTCTTTCTCTCTCTCAAATAAATAAATAAAGTCTTAAACTGTTATTTCATATATTTTTTATGATGTTCTAAGCCATGGTTTCTTTTTTTTTTTTTCTTAAGATTTTATTTATTTATTTGACAGACAGAGATCACAAGTAGGCAGAGAGAGAGAGAGAGAGAGAGAGGGAAGCAGGCTTCCTGCGGAGCAGGGAGCCCGATGCGGGGCTTGATCCCAGGACCCTGAGATCATGACCTGAGCCAAAGGCTGCAGCCCAAACCACTGAGCCACCCAGGCGCCCCTCTTTTTTTTTTTTTTAAGAGTTTATTTACTTATTTGACAGAAGGACAGTGAGAGAGGGAAGGGGAAGCAGGGGAAGTGGGAGAGGGAGAAGCAGGCTTCCCACCGAGCAGGCAGCCGGATATGGGGCTTGATCCCAGGACCCTGGGAACATGACCTGAGCTGAAGGCAGACACTTAAAGAATGAGCCACCCAGGTGCCCCTCTAAGCTGTGGTTTCTACTTGTTACATTACTTACCGATGGCTTGAAAGACTAATTATAGTAACTCTATTACTATTCACAGTTTAAGTGTATGTCTGTCCATGTTGGATAGATAAGTGTTCAGATATAAAATTATTATTGAAAGCTCATGGGATGTGTCTGAGGAGATCTTAAGACAACTGAGCCTCACCTGGGTGGCTCAGTGGGTGAAGCATCTGCCTTCGGCTCAGCTTGTGATCCCAGAGTCCTGGGATCGAGTCCCACATCTGGCTCCTTGCTTAGCAGGAAGCCTGCTTCTCCCCCACTGCCTGCTGTTCCCCCTGCTTGCTTTCACCCTCTCTTTCTCTCTCTGACAAATACATAAATACAATCTAAATAAAAGACAACAGAATATTTTACAAATACTAACTTAGGATATTAGGTCTCATTTCCAGGCCATATAGCATCGATTACCTTAAAAACAAGGAGGTCTCAAGGTTTGTGTTCTGGTTCCCAGCGCGAGTGCATCTCTATCCACGTGGGGCAGGCAGGTGTCCAGATCGGCAATGCCTGCTGGGAACTGTACTGCCTTGAACATGGGATTCAGCCTGACGGTCAGATGCCAAGTGACAAAACCATCGGCGGTGGGGATGACTCCTTCAACACGTTCTTCAGCGAGACTGGGGCTGGCAAGCATGTGCCCAGGGCGGTGTTTGTGGACCTGGAACCCACCGTGGTCGGTAGGTACTGGGGCACTTGGGCAGCTTTCCTGGGACAGTGAGAGAATCTCCCTAAAGCCCCACCCACATCCCCTGTGCTCCTTTGAATCCT
>NW_026743089.1:0-1629 GCF_022355385.1 Mustela nigripes
AGTGTACTTGAAACCAGTGTGGCCCAAGAGGCCCCGCCCATGCTTGCAGGCCACATTGGTCACAAACACACATTGTGACCCTCAGCCTGAGCCCAGTCCTCAGGTAAGGCGTCTCAGTGGCTGGATGGAGAGAGAGCATATTGGGCTTTCCATGCCCCTAGGCCCCAATTTTTAACCGTAGTTCGGGTTGTCCCTTCACTCTTCCCCAGGGCTCTGCTTTGGAATTCCTCTTTTGGATTGTACACTTGAGGTAACAAACCTGAAAGGGTCCTCCCATCCCACAATTGAAGAAAAACAATTGTGATCGGGCCAAATCCACAGAGAGCAATATTCGTGCATGTGCCATGAGACCTCCCCAACATTCTCCGGCCATCGCTGATACAAAATCCAGAGACAAAAGCCTGAGCTCGCGCCTCAGACTCGCTCATTCTTCATATCCTGAAGAGTTCTTCAGATAGGACCTACCGGCACTCGAATGAACCCAAAATATATAGTCCAATCTGGGGACTATTGCACTGTCTGACAACCTGACCCCGGACCTCGTGACCAACAGCCAAACTGCTGACCGCACAGTGAGCACATCAGACCCGCCTTGGCCTTAGGTCATCATCTCTTCCTACCTAGTTTTCAGGCTTCAGAACCTAGACCTTATCTCCGAACACTGCCCAGGGGTGACTATGATGCAGAAATCAGAACTCTTCCTTACCCATGGCAAGAAACCTTCTGGTGGGCATGATGTCCAACGTTCAGTGTAGGAGAAACCAGCATTCACCCTGAGGCCCCGCCCATTATGATTGCGACGAGGGCATAATTACGCATTTTGACCCTCAGCGTGAGTCCTGTCCTCTAGTACGGGAAGTCACCAGGTAATTTCACGATCATGAGTGACACGATATCCAGAGACAAACACTTGAGCAAGAGCCTCACACTCGCCCTTTTTCATATCCCGAAGAGTTCTCCTCATAGTCTGTAGATCAGTACTGCCATACCTATGACCCGAAACATAAGCCGAGTTTGTGTTTTCAGACAACTGTCCAAACAGTGCTGGCCTACACACCCTACAGGCTCAGGCCCCTGGAGCCAAACAAGACGACTGTGCTTGACCTCTCCAAGGGAATTGTATGTGCCCATTGCAAAGGCCACAATCCTACAAAGAGGATAAACCTCCAAAGTCCCTGAGGCCATCCCAATATTTGTGGCTTCCCAGGACAAACAGGGGCAATCTGGGCCCATATGAGCACCTACCGCACTCAGTCCCAGAGACTTATGTCCCCAGAGGTTAAAAGGAACGAACAGGCCCTTAGGTACCAATCAGATCCATTGCTTTCGTTTCCAGGCATCTCTCCTCAGAGGCCTGGATTTCAATAACAGCATACGGCTGTTTCTTGAATCACCCATCAGAACAAATCTCATCTACACATGGGAAACTTGCACGATGGAGCTGTGTGAAAGCCTCTCTTTAGGAGAACCCTTCAGGGCCCCAGTGACACCGCTTCAATCCAAGGTCTCCATAGACACAAAATCATATTAGGACACATCCACGGTAGAGTCCATTTCAACTCAGCCTCCTCGGTTGCTCCCAGGATCCAGCAGATCTGACCTGTCTTGTTGCTTGGAGACAATTGGAAT
>NW_026743089.1:1729-3628 GCF_022355385.1 Mustela nigripes
TAGGACACATCCACGGTAGAGTCCATTTCAACTCAGCCTCCTCGGTTGCTCCCCCAGATCCAGCAGATCTAACCTGTCTTGTTGCTTGGAAACAGTTGGAATGCGAGGTGGGCTACCCAGCCATCCATCCTTAGAACCCTGCTCGGAATTGTTGTCCTGGAGCCAACCAACAGGTCTCAATTGTCCTGCAGAAGAATCTTTGCAGTTGGGAGCTTCTCACAACTCCCATCGTGGGAAAACCCCCATGGTCTCGTGATCCACCCCCCCTTCAAGTAGGGGCCATCAGGGACAGAATGACCTACCTGAGCGATTGTCTGATCCTCGCCCTGACTTCAGATCCACAAGATCTCGATTCAGGTCTGTAGATTGTGCATGCAATATCCTCTCCCAGAAACCGAGGCCTAGATTAGGTTCTCAGACCTGCGTCCTCAGACTACTGGCCATCAAGCCCTCCAGGTTGGCAATCCAGAACTACAATGCAGCACTCTGCCTGCCCTCCAGAATAAATACATTGCCCTCTGGGGCTGCCCATAAACCCCAAATGAGCATCAACGGGGCACGCCATTCGGCTGTACCACAAATATATAGGCTGACCTGGGCACTAATGCCCTTTCTGACACAGCCTGATCCTAGACCTCCTGGCTCCACCCAGACAGCTGGCCGCACACTGAGCACATTGGACCCCTCATGGCCTTAGGTCGTCATCTCTTCTCAACCTCGGTTTTCAGGCTTAAGAACCTAGACCTTATCTCCAATCAAGGCCCGGGTTTGAAAATGATGCAGAAATCAGAAATCTTTCCCCATGGCAAGAAACCTTGTGGTCGGCATGTTGTCCAACGTTCATTGTAGGAGAAACCAGCATTCAACCTGAGGCCCCCCCCATTCTTGAGTGCGAGGAGGGCATAAACACGCATTGTGACCCTCAGAGTGGTTCCTGTTCTCTAGTAGGTCCTCTCACTGGCTGGAACATTAGATGTCATAATGGGCTTGACAAGTCCCTAGGCCGAATTTGTAACCAGATTTCTGGTTGTCCAGTCGCCCCGCCCAGGGCTCTACTCTTGAATCCCTCTTTTTGTGGGACACCTGAGCTTGAATAACAAAACAAATCAAATCAACAGCAACAGAACAACGGACGTCTTCCATCCCACAGAATGACCCCAAACTCTTTGGACGGGGCCAAACCACCAGGTAGTAAGACTCGTCCATTTCCCATGAAGTCACCCGGAAATTTCACGACCTTGAGTGACACGATATCCAGAGACAAAAACTTGAGCAGAGCCTCACACTCGCCCTTTTTTCATATCCCGAGGAATTCTCCTCATGGTCTGTAGATCAGTCCTGCCATACCTATGACCCAAAACATAAGCCGAGTTTGTGTTTCAGACAACTCTCCAAACACCCCTGGCCTACACACCCTACAGGCTCAGACCCTGGAGCCAAACCTGACGACGGTGCTTGCCCTCTTCAAGGGAATTGTATGTGCCCACTCCAATCGCCACAACCCTTCTACGAGGATAAGTCTCCAATGTCCCTGAGGCCATCCCAATATTTGTAGCTTCCCAGGACATACTGGGGACATATGGGCACATCTGAGCACCTACCGGCACTCAGACCCGTAGACTGACGTCCCCAGAGGTAAAAATGAACGAACAGGCCCTTAGGCACCTATCAAATCCATTGCTTTGGTTTCCAGGCAACTCTCCTCAGAGGCCTGGATTTCAATAACAGCATATGGCTTTTTCTTGACTCACCCATCAGAACAAATCTCATCTACACATGGGAAACTTGCACGATGGAGCTGTGTGAAAGCCTCTCTTTAGGAGAACCCTTCAGGGCCCCAGTGCCACCGCTTCATTCCAAGGTCTCCATATACATATTATCATATTAGGACACATCCAC
>NW_026743090.1:0-3627 GCF_022355385.1 Mustela nigripes
CGACCCCGCCGCCCCCCGACCCCGCGGCCCGGAGTCCCGCCGCCCCACGGTCCCGCCGCCCCACGACCCCGCCGCCCCCCGACCCCGCCGCCCGGAGTCCCGCCGCCCCCCGACCCCGCCGCCCCACGACCCCGCCGCCCCCCGACCTCGCCGCCCGGAGTCCCGCCGCCCCACGACCCCGCCGCCCGGAGTCCCGCAGCCCCGCCGCCCCGCGTCCTTGCGGTTCCCGACCCTGCAGTTCGCGAGGGGCCGGGAGGGGCTGTGCGTCCCGGCGCTAGGGAGTTCGAGGGATGTCCCTAACGGCCGGAGGGTCTTCGGGGTCCGGCGAAGTGGCGCTGGGGACCAGGGTCTTGCCGAGGGGCGGCTCGTCGCGGGGGCCTGATGTCAGGGTCTGAGAGCGGGGGCTCGGGGTGCGGGTCCCTCGGTTTGCAAGTGTTTATGCCTGCCGGTGCCAGCGGGGCAGCAGAGGGCCCAGTGGGCAGAGCCCCGCGCCCAGGAGCTTCCGTCCTGACGCGGGCGGGAGGGCACCGAGCGCGAGGAGCAGGCGGGCGCCGGCTTCCGCAGCCCTCCCGGTCGCGGCTGACTCCAGGCTGACCCCAGCCGTCCGCTCTCGGGAGCTCCGGGTCCCCTGTTCGCTGGTGGGAAGCGCTGTGAGCGGAGGAAGGGTGGGGGGTGGAGGGTCTGGTCGCGTGGAGGGGCCCGTGGGGTGGAGCGCGGCGCCCGGAATCCGCGAGCGCCTGTGCGGGAAAGGGCGTGTCGCCGAGAAGGTGCAGCCGGTGCAAAGGCCCCGCGCCCAGGGCTGCCCGCTGCGTTCTAGGAGAGCAGAGAGGCCAGAGGGGCTGCTCCAGACGGGTGGGTGAAGCCAGAGAGGAGAGGAAGGACCTGGCTGGGTGCGACTCTGGGCTCCAGGAAAGCCGCCAAGACATCTGTCCAGCCCTCCAGCCCTCTGAGTGTTTGCATCGGCAAGACGGGGACCGGGCAGAGCACGCGAGCTGATCCTACTCCCGCCCAGTCCCCCGTGGAAAGCTGCTGCTCTCCCGGATGGAGACAGGAGGGGAGACTGGCAGGTTCCGTGCGCTCTGGTCGTGGGGAGAACAAGTCTGCTTTGTTAGAGTCCCCTCGGAATAAAGGGGCAGGCAGCCACAGAGGCACGTGAGTCTGAGTTGGGGCTGGCCTCAGGACAAAGGACAATTGCAGATGCCCAGGAGGAGTGGATGGGAAGTGCCAGATTGTGGCAGATGGAGGTCAGAGTGGCAGCTGGCACTGGATGGAGGCCCTCTGTGCACCTGTCTGCTGCTGCCGGGGTGCCAGCGACAGAAGACAGGAGTCACTCAATACACCCAGCCTTATGCAGCGCCTGGAGGGCTCAGTTGGTGAAGCGTCTGCTCAAGTCATGGCCTCGGGGTCCTGGGATCCAGCCCCACGTCATAGGTCGACCTGCTGCTGCCTCTCCCTCTGCCCCTCCCTCCTGCTTGTGCTTGCTGTCTCTCAAATGAAGTCTAAAAAAACTCCCAATAACCCAAAACTCCCCCTCAGGCTTCTGGGGGCACAGCCTCATTTTCAGCTTCCAGATGATTTTAGAAAGGAGTGGCGGGAACTTGGGCCGGTAGCAGAGTAATGTGGACGATGGTCCCCCTTTCCCACGCGTCACTAGGAGTTCATCATGCACTGGCTCAGCTCCAGGACAAAACAGGCGCCGCTGTGGCCTCTCCCTCTGCGTGCTCCGTTCACGTGCGTGCGTGTGTGTGTGTGTGTGTGGCGTGGTAGTGCAGGGGTGTGGCTAAAGGGATCCACAGGCCCCTCGCCTGGGTTCAGCCTCAGACCTGTTCTTGAGGGGATGGAGGTCAAAGCCTGACTCCTTGTCTCTTACACCTGACCTCAGCTGACCTCGCCCCTCCTCTGCCCAGAGCCCTGCAGGGTGCCCATCCCCCTCAGGGTAAAAGCCCAAGCCCCCCCCCCCCCCCCCCCCCCCGTCCCCATCCCTTCCCTACACTTTCTTCCTCTCTCTCTGCTCCCCTCACTCTGTTCCAGCTATAGGAACTCTGTTCCAGCCATAAGGGCCTCCTCACTGTTCAACACGTAAGCCTGGTGCTTTCCCAGGACCTTTGCACGGGTTGTGCCCTCTGGAATGCTGGGAACAGCATTATTTGCAGTAACCTCAAAGGGAAACCCCCTAGAAGCTCATCAAATGAAGTGTGCAGCCTTCATGCGTAGATACTACACTCAGCAATGAAAATGAATGGTTTACAACCATACCCAGCCAGAGGATAGTTCGGACACACTAGGTCTAGGGAAAGGTCTCACAAGAGTACAGTACACAGTTTATATATAAAAACGGGGGGCAACAGCCCCGCTTTTGAAGTCAGGGCAGTGGTTACAAGGTAGAGGGGAGGAGGTGACTGCAAGTGGGCATGATGGGGCTCAGCCTTAGGCTGAGAACCGCTGGACTGAGGGAGCCCTGACCCTGAAGCAGTCTCGGTCCCTGCTGACAGCACGGTGGCCGTGGTCAAACTGCGGCTGCTGCAAAATACGCTCCAGGTGCAAGACGCAGGCTAGATTTTGAAGCCTTGGCATCAAGGAAAGAATGTAAAATGTCAACCACAGTGTTTGTATACGGAAGTGGTACTGTTTTGCTTCTGTTGAGTTAAATGTATCATTAAAATTGGTTTATCTTGTTTCTCTTCTGTGACATGGCTACTAGAAAATTCAGGATTGCACGTGTGGTTTGCATTCTGGGTCTTGTGGGCAGTGTCGGTCACCCCTGCACAGGCTGCTACATAGTCTGTACAGTTCCTGCGCTCACAGCCAGACAGGCCAGGTTAGAAGTCTGGATGTGTTCGTGGCACAGGGAGAGAGCCCAGGGAATGTTTTGGTTTCAAAAGGTCATTTGGTTCTTGTGTAGAAGATGGGTTACAGAGGAGGAAGGGAGATGAGGGAATCTGGGGGCGGTGATTCAGGAAGAGATGAAGTTAGCGGAGAGACGGCAGGACCAGGGCCCGTGGCCGGGACACCCATCGCTGTTGCTGTTACACAGAATACCAGCCCATCCTGCCTGTTGCTGAGACCTTTCCCCTGGCTGGCTTTGAAAATCCAAGCATCCATGTTAGGAGGCCACCTGGCCAGACGCCATTGGGAAGGGGGCTCCCAGTCCTCCAAGCCAAGGAAACAAGCCTTGCAACACTCCGAGGGAGCTGGGAAGTGGACCGCTCCCCGTTGGAGCCTCCCGGGTCAGCCCCCAGCTCGCCCAACACCAGCAGAGCGGGGACCTGGCTCTGTCATCTCCGAGACTGTGACACAAGACGTGGGTGTTTTTGAGCCGCTGTTTGGGGTCCTTGTGTCTGTGGCAGAGAGAACCCACAACCTGGACTGGCAGAGCTAGCGGTCTCCCAGAGTCCACGTCCCACCCCTGCAAAACCGAGCTCTGCATCTTCTCCCAACACCTGCATTTCCCCTCCTGGTCACAGGCAGCCCCATCTCGTCCTGTTCTCAGGCCCAAATCCTGGAGGAACCACATCAGGTGTGGCTCCCAAACCTGCTGGTTTTCGCTTTCCCGTAGCTCTGGGACCCACCTGCTGGCTTTCTCCTGCCCCGCGAGCTGGCGGAGCCCACAGTACCCCTTCGCCCCCC
>NW_026743091.1:0-3627 GCF_022355385.1 Mustela nigripes
TGACCCAAGTGTGCAGCCGGTGTTTAGGACTGATCATCTTTTCGCAGTGCACGGACACCCGCTCAGGGAGCCAGGCTAGGAGGCTGCCCAGCACTGGCGCCGGCAATGCTGGCAGCATGCCAGGGCTTCGCCCGGCACCCTAGCCTGGGCCGGGCCTCAGGAGGGAGGGGGCGGGGCCGGCTCAGAGAAGGGGCTTTGCTAATTTCCAAAGCTTGAAGTGAGCTCGCTGAAGACTCAGGAGGGAGAGGGCCGAAGGCGGGTCGGGGGCGGCCGGGAGAAGGGGCTTTGCTAATTGCCAAGGCGGGAAGTGAGCTCTCTGAGGACCTGGCGGAGAGTCTGGGAGCAGGTGGAGGGGCTGGCGGAGGAGGGGCGGGCAGCGCCAGGGTGCTGTGCTGCAGCCCATTCGGGACTGCAGGACCCACCATACTTGCTGCCCCTGCGCTCCTGAGCTCCAACCTAGCCCCCGAGGCCATGGTGTCCTGTTCCCGCTGCCTGCTACCCCTCCCCGCCCCATGGCTTCTCCGGAAGACCCTCTGCTCACAGGTAAAGTGACACCGCGACGCGCCCTCACCTGAAGCAGATAACGCGGGCCAGGAGCTGGGGTGGGGGGGTCTGGGCCCAGACTCCCGCCAACTCCAGGGCACCGGGACCACCCAGGACGCCCTGCCACACCCCGTCCGCAAGAGGTCGGGCCAAGGACAGCGCCACAGTAGGTACCACACCCCCCCCCCCGCCAGCGGGCGGGCTAGCCCCAATCTTTTGGCACTCCCAAGCCCCTGTCAGAGCCTCCTGCCATTCCCGGGCACCCAGAACCCAGAGAGTGAGGCCTTGGGTGCTTTCGAGTGACAGATTCAAGGCAATTCTTCAACTTTGGGACTTCAGAGTTAACATAGTTTTCATTTGTGATTATTATTTTTGTGTGGGAGCCATAGCTTTTCTTTTGACCTATGGTTGTTTTCACTCCCGGTTCTGAAGAAGCCCCTAAATCCTAACCCTGTTGAGGACTCTGAAAGCTCTCAGAGCAGCAGTGCTAGGGGACAGTGTGGACACTTGGTTTGGTTTCTCCTCTGGCCTACTTCTGTGGCAGCCACCACTCTGTCCTCCTCAGACTTCAGAGCAATATCTGAACAAGTGGAGAAGGGACCAGGGGGTCAGGAAGGTGGCCACCGAAGAGTGACTTCTCTGGAGGGTGGCTGAGCTAGCAAGTGAGCATGTTAGTCCAGCTCTGCCTGCATTCAGGATGGAGCAGAACAGGGGCCAGTGAAGGGGAGGAGGAGCAGAGAGCTGGGACAAAGGGACCAAAGAGGAGATTCAGATGAAGGAAGTAATGGGGAGGAAAGAGAAGAAACTCTAGAAGACAGGCATGTAGAAAGGAAAAGGGATGAAGTGGGCATTGGGAAAGGGCATCACCAGCGAAGGAGAGAGGGGAAGGGAAGAGGGAGGAAGAGAGGAATGGGGAAAGGGAGAAGGGAGGAGTCAGCATGCCAGGGCTCACCCTGCATCTGAAGAAGAGGTGGCTGGTCTAGCTTGTCAAACAGGGTGCTCACTCTTTGGTCCCAGTTTCTGCTCCCAGTGCTACTGGGCTTTGCAAGGAATGCAGGCTGTCCCGTGGGACCTATGGTAGCCCACTGGAGCCCACAGGAGGGTGGGAGAGGTAAGATGCCATCTGGTCCTGTCCTGAGCTGCTCCCAGCCACCAGCCTCACCACATGGTGCAAGAGGGAACCCAGAACAAAGGAAGGGCACAGGCTCGCATGTCTGCCAGTGGTCCTGGGCACTTAGTTCATCCCAGTGAACCACACTGCCTCCTCAACACAGGCTTTCAAAGATAGCAATGCTCCAACAAACGGACTGTTTCCTCCCACTTGACCTCAACAGTCTTATACATTTTCTTAGCGAAAACATCTTGTCTCCTTTCATTAAGCTCATAACGTGGTCTAATAGTATACATGTGCCTTTGTTAGATGTGAAGCGATACAGAGGTCCCTTTTCGTTTTTTTTAATTTTACAAGGTAAAGTCAGTGAACACATCCAACTTGACGAACACGTTTCTAAAATGTCAATCCAGGCAAAGCTTTTTCTGCCTAGTTTGGAGCCTACGTGGGGACATTTTTAAAATGCTTTCAGTACCTCAGTGAGGCTCTTAGAAGCTAGCCATGGCTTACTACTTGCCAGGCACTGTGTCAGGTGTTGGAGCTGAAGGGAAGGAGAGCTTGGAGGCTGGCTGGGGAGAGACATCCATGACACAACCATAGCTAGAAACAGAGGCCAGTGCTAGAAAAGAGAGAGCAGGCTGCATGGAGAGTGTGTACCATGGGGCTTGTGAGCTCACGAACAAGTGAGAGTAACTGGAGTGGGGAGATGGGGGAGAGGAGAGGGTCTTCCCATCAATGGGAATCACCTGTGCTTGGAGGCAGGCGCCATGAGGGGTCTCCACAGTAAGAGGGAGGCAGTGTGGTTGACGGGCAGAGAGATGGGGCAGAACAGGCATCAGTCAGTTGGAGGGGTATGAAGAGACTGATGGGAGGATTATGGGTGCCTTTGGAGGACTGAGAATTTGTTAGAAGATCAGTGCAGATTTCTATGGAGACAAATGCCAGGAACTTATAGGTCTTTGAAAGGTCACTCTGGCTGCCTTTTGGCAAAGGGGTTGGTAAAAGGCACTTGCAGGTGTGAACACACCTGGTGGGAGGTGAGTGCAGGAAATCAGGTGAGGGAGCATGGGAACTTGGTCCTGGGATATATAAGGGAGAATAGCCTTTAAGGAGTTCCACAAATTGGCACCAGCTGTGGCTTCATTACAGAGCTGCAAGGGGGAGGTGGGTGTGTCCTGGAGGTTACAGAAATTACATGAGAAAGGGAAGTCTTTTTAGATCTTTTTTTCAACTAGAGGAACTCTCACCTTATTGATAGAATTCCAGAGTGGGAACCGATGGACATGAGGACATCTTTGAAATGTCTGAATATGTTCTTCGACATCTTTGCAAGTGACGAGGAGACCTTGACCTTAGGAGGCCTCGGCCCTCTTTGTAGCCAAAAAGATTTCACCTACAGATTTGGGTACTCCCTTTTAAAGTCAAGGAGACAGTCCTTCCAAAGGACACCTCCTATCATTTTACCCTCTCATCATACCTCACGTGCTGGGATCTCCAAGACCCTCCGTTCCAGGTTGTGAGTATCCACGTTGGCCAGGCTGGTCTTCCAAGAACACCACCACAGGAAATCTAGAGCCGGTAGTGCTATTAATAACATCATCTAGACTGTATTTGCTGCCCTCATGGCCTCTTCCCACCATGACTCACTGAAGCTTTTTACACATTGTATCCATTAAGCTATAGTTCCCAAAGCTCTTCTTCTCTAGTGCCATTAATTTTTAGGGGACCAGCCAAACCTTAAACTTGTCCCCCTTAATTGGATCCCTGTGCCCCCACAATCTCTTTGAATGCCTTTCACCATATCCTAGAATGAGATCTGAGACCACTGCTGGTACCTAACACTTCTTGGCACCTTGTCTTTCAGGTTCTTGGAAGAGGAGGTGGCTATGGAGGTGAGTGGGGATGGGAGTGGGAGGATTTCTCCCCTCACTTCCCTTTTTGTTTTTTCAAATAATGGGTTTTGAGGGGGAGGG
>NW_026743092.1:0-3627 GCF_022355385.1 Mustela nigripes
GACAGCTTGCAGGAGGTGCTGCCGGATGTCAGCGACCACCCGGAGCCCTCTGACCCCCAGGCAGAGTTGCAGTTTTACCTGGTCGTAGCGCTGGCCTTGATCTCAGTACTTTTCCTCCTGGCTGTGACTCTGGCCATCGCCTTACACCTTCGTCGTTCCTCCAGCCTCACCACCTGGGGCTGCTTTCAGCCTGGTCTGTGTGTCAAATCAGGACCTGTGGTTCCTCCCATCTACAGTGAAGGGACTTTGCCTTATTCTTACAATTTGTGCGTTGCCCACACTGGAAAGACGGAGTTTAATTTTCTAAAGTGCAACGAGCAGTTGAGTTCAGAACAAGACATACTTTGCGGGGATTCATCTGGGGCCTTATTTCCACTTTGCAAATCCAGTGAGTCAACATCCCATCTGGTGAGTTTCTTTTAAGCATAACCTGCTTCTTATGATCTACCCAATTATTTATTTTTCATGGAAAAATATACACTTTGTAGATCTAAAAGTTTCTCTAAAAAGTGAAACTATCATGCCATTCTTCAAGGGAAATTAAAGTCGGAGCAGTTATGTTTCTTTTAGGGATGTCTTGACAGGCTCAGATCTATGGAGCAGTGAGATTGTAATTTTATCTAGGAAGGGAATCAGTATTATAGGCCATCTCCTAAAAGCTAATGAGATTTTTTCCTAAGTTTTCCTTCCTATTACCTAATACACTTTTTAAGCTGGATATAGTATAAATGTAAAAGTGGGCAATCATTTAAAAAAACTTTAAAACAAAAACAAAAAGCTAAAATTAGATATTTTTCATAACTGAATTTACCATTTTATTTCTTCTATTTACTTCCTTTTGTTTCAAAGCCTCCTAGAATAAAGTGTCTTAACCTGGATTTTAATGTAGATGGCATTATGTATTCAATGAATTGTGTGGGTGTTTAAAAGCATTTTACTTACCAGTAAGACCAGTAAGCTCACCAGAAGACAAAAGCATTTTCTTTATCTTGCAGCATAGGTTTTTCACACATACCTGTATAATTTTAAATTGTCTTTTTTTGCAGCCCACATATAGCCAGAAAACTTCTATCATTCTACTATCTCTAGGAGAAAAATGGAGTCTTGAATTCTTCAAATTTTAGACAAAATTGCCAATCTGATGTACATACTAGTATATATGTATATATCTATATAGATATGATAATACATTTTTCATCTTTCGCTAGATGTTTTAGCAGATGTTCAGTCACTGACCACTTTACAAACTGAAGAAAAGAGACATAATTTTTTTGTAGTGATACTTTTTGATTGCTTGATGATAATTATGTGTTCCCTCTTTGTGGTTCTCTTGATCAAAATACTACTTAAGGGGGCGCCTGGGTGGCTTAGTCAGTTAAGCATCTGATTCTTGGTTTTGACTCAGGTTATGATCTCAGGATCCTGAGATTGAGCTCCACACTCAGCAGAGATTCTCTATAGGAAAAAAAATACTAATTAAGGCAAAATTAACTTTAGAATACTTGTCTTTTTCGCAAAGTTAATTGAGTCTGCTTTAAAATGCAATCATCTCTCATTTGTGGAAGAGTAGGATGGAGATTTGATTTTCATTTTGTATTCATTTGTATTTTAAAAATATTTTCTATTCAAATAGAAAAAATACAGAATTTAAATGAAGTAGCAAATCAAGGTTGCCTGGGACACCTGGGTGACTCAGTTGGTTAAGGGTCTGCCTTCAACTCAGGTTGTGATCTCAGGGTCTTGGGATCAAACTGCACATTGGTCTCCATGCATATCAGGGAGTCTGCTTGTCCCTCTCCTTCCTCCTCTATTCCTCCAGCCACTCGCATTCTCTCTAAAATAAAATAAAATAAAATAAAATCTTAGAACATAACAAAACAAGAGTGCCTGGCTGTCTCAGTTGGTAAAACATAGAATTCTGGATCTTGGGGTTGTGAGTTTAAGCCCCACCTGGGTGTAGAGATTACTTAAATAAGTGAAATAGCAAAATAATATAATCTCTGATGAAACTTAAAAGTGAAAGCATTAATCCTGTTAACATTTAACAATATTTGTCAACATATCAATATGTAATTAAAATAGCATTTAAAAAAGAAAATTTAAAAAAAGCAACAACTCTACTGAAGGCTTACTATAATGATTAATTGGTTTACATCAAATACAACACCTTCTGAGTGAATCATGTTCAGTAGTTCTACTTTAGTCTAAAAATGAATTTATTGCCAGTGACAACTAGAAGCCTTATTTATTCGATAACAGATTTACAATAAAGCTCAGTGCATAGTAAGAAATGAAATGTTAATGATTTATATTTTAAGAGTAAACATATTCCATAAATTTGAGTAATGTGAGACAATCCCATAAATCTTTGGGGATCATTTAATAATCCTTTGTAAAACTTTAACCCTACTTAATCCCATGCTTCTTGGCAACAACTTTTAAAAAATATGAATTCAGAGACAAATAAATTCAAAACATGCTATAAAAGGCAAGTATTTTTTTTCCTCCCTCAATAATCCAACATACACTAGTACATATCTAAGTGGGTGCAGTAACTGCTTAGGACTCTAAGCGCCGCTGTTCACCTATTTGGAGATAAATGTAACCAAATGCCATCCGGTTACTAAAGGCTCAGATCTCAGAAAGACCGGCAGATCCCACAAACCAGCTGCAGGGCTGCAGCGGAACTCTGTCCTTACATCTGAGACACTCCAGTTTTCTAGAAGATGATCTCCACAGCTGCAGCAAAAAGGTAAACAAGACGCAAATGCCCAATGAGGATGCTGAGTGGATTCCGTAGTGAAAGAACAATGGCCGCTCCAAAGAATTACCGGAAACGCGGCAGGCTGGTCCTGCTGTGCGTGTTGATGGGCACGCTGTGGGAAATCGGGAGAGGACAGATCCACTATTCGGTGCCAGAAGAGAGCGACAAAGGATCCTTTGTGGGTAATATCTCCAAGGACCTGAATCTGGAGTCACAAGAACTGGCGAAGCACGGAGTCCGCATCGTCTCCAGAGGTAGGACGCAGCTTTTTGCTCTGAACCGGAAAACTGGCAGCTTGCTCACCGCGGGCAGGATAGATCGGGAGGAGCTTTGTGCTCAGAGCACACAGTGTCTAGTAAATATCAACATCCTGGCTGAGGGCAGAGGAAAACTTTTTGGGATAGAAGTAGAAATCACCGATATCAATGATAATAACCCAAAATTCCAGACTGAGAATCTGGAAATGAAAATTAATGAAATCGCTGCGCCTGGAACACGTTATCCTCTCCCAGAGGCTGTTGACCCCGACGTGGGCATGAATTCCCTACAGAGCTACCAGCTCAGCCCCAGTCACCACTTCTCCCTGGACGTGCAAACTGGAGATGACGGAACTCTACACCCAGAGCTGGTGCTGGAGCAGGCCCTGGACCGCGAGGAAGAGGCTGCTCACCACCTGGTCCTCATCGCCTCAGATGGCGGCGATCCGCGTCGCTCCAGCACAGTGCACATCCACGTAACAGTGCTGGATACAAACGACAATGCCCCGGTTTTTGCTCTACCAATTTACCGAGTGCAAGTCCCAGAGAACGTGCCCCCGGGCACCCGGCTGCTTACTGTGAGTGCTAGCGACCCGGATGAGGGAG
>NW_026743093.1:0-3626 GCF_022355385.1 Mustela nigripes
CATCTCCTCCCAGTTTTGGGTCTCTTCTGATTTGCTTAGTGCACACTTTTCTGGGGTCATTGCTACCTTTTTAGTATTTTGTTCTCTTATTTATCTATTCTTATCTAGGTAAAGTGACAAGGCAGAAAAACTCACCAAAAAAAAAAAAAAAAGAGGCAGTACTGACAGCTAGGGACCTAATCAATATGGACATTAATAATATGTCAGAACTAAAGTTCAGAATGACAATTCTCAGGGGACTAGGTAAGTTGAAAAAAAGCACGGAATATATTAGTGAATCCCTTTCTGTAGAAAGAAAATCCATTTGTGGAGAAATAAAAGAACTAAAATCTAGCCATGTTGAAATCAAAAAAGCTATTAATGAGGTGCAAACAAAATCGGAAGCTCTTACTGCTAGGATAAATGAAGCAGTAGTGAGAATTAGCAATATAGAAGAACAAATGATGGGTAATAAAGAAGTTGAGCAAAAGAGAGCCAAAGAATTACTAGACCACAAGGGGAGAATGTGAGAGATAAGTGATACCATAAGATAAAACAATATTAGAATAATTGAGATCCCAGAAGAAGAAGAAGAAAGAGAGGGGCAAAAGGTATATTGGAACAAATTATAGCAGAGTGTATCCCTAATTTGGCAAAGGGAAAAAGCATCAAAATCCAGGAAACACTCAGAAAACCCCCTTCAAAATCAATAAAAATAGACCTACACCCTGTTATCTAATAGTAAAACATACAAGTCTCATTGAGAAAGAGAAAATCTTGAAAGGAGCTCTGGACAAGAGGTCAGTAACATACAATGGTAGAAATATTAGATTGGCAATAGACCTATCCACAGATACCTGACAGGACAGAAAGGACAGGCATGATATATTCAGAGCACTAAATGAGAAAACTATGCAGCCAAAAATACTTTATCCAACTAGGCTGTCATTGAAAATAAGAGACATAAAAAGTTTCCAGGACAAACGAAAACTAAAAGAATTTGCAAACACCAAACCAGCTCTACCAGAAATATTGTAACGGGTCCTATAAGCAAAGAGAGAGCCTAAAAGTAACAAACCAGAAAGGAACAGAGACAATATACTGTAACAGTCACCATACAGGCAATACAATGGCATTAAATTCATATCTTTCAATAGATACCCTGAATGTAAATGGGCCAAATGCTCCAACCAGAAGACACAGGGTATCAGAATGGATTAAAAAAAAAAAAAAAGACCCACTGATATGCTGTCTGCAAGAAACTCATTTTAGGCCCAAAGAAACCTCCAGATTTAAAGTGAGCAGGCAAGGGCCCCTGGGTGGCTCAGTGGGTTAAAGTCTCTGCCTTCAGCTCAGGTCATGATCTCAGGGTCCTGGGATCGAGCCCCACATTGGGCTCTCTGCTCAGCAGGGAGGCTGCTTCCCCCTGCCTCTCTGCCTACTTGTGATCTCTGTCAAGTAAATAAATAAAATATTTTAAAAAAATAAAGTAAGGGGGCAGAAAAAATTTTACCATGCTAATAGACATCAGAAGAAAGCTGAGGTGGCAATTCTTATATCATGTATAAAACTTTTGTCATAGAAAACATTCTATTTAGAAATGAAAATATGCCTCCTTAGGATCAAGTGTCAGCATCCCTACAAGGCAAATTTAAGATGTCTACAGGAAAGATTATGAACTTAAGTAAGATACTGGAAATCTTAGCTCTTTTCATCCATACATGTGGATGGGCTGCTTTGCCAAAACATTTATATATACTTCAATTAAGCAGATATCAGGTAGTGAACATAATGATTATTTATATTGAAATATTAATTTGTAGGAGTATCATTAGGTTTTAAACTGCCACATCATCTCTTAGAATAGCACAATTTATCTACAGAATTGAATCTCTTATGATGTGACTTAAGGATTGTCACATTAATTATAGGCAACTGAATATAGAAGACATTTTGAGGATATATGAATTTAGAAAGAAGCAAAGGTTGCTCAACTAATAATTATTCACTTTGTTAAATTTGAAGCAGATGAAGCTTTAGCAAAACATGTTCTAACTACAGGAGGATTCCCTTGCATAAAAGAATTACCACCTCGTATATGATTAAAGGTTATCAGTTCTCTTCAGGAGAACCAGATGACATTATATAAAGGATGAAATTATTTGACCAGTTGGTTTGCTCAACTGCAAACTGTGATTGAACTCAATATCATTATCAATAAAGAATGTTACCGTGGCATTAAACTATCTTCATATAAGATGGCCTAGTTGTGGGGAGAAGTTGAGTGAGGGGACTCTAGGATTTCATGGGACTGTATGTACTATTTTGCTACTTCCTATGTTATCTACAGTTACTCCAAAAACAAACATTTTTAAAAAAGGGTCCCAGAGGTTTGTAAAGACAGTTTAACTTAGGTACCCAAACCATAACCCTGCTCTCCAAAGTGATACATTGAATGCAGCATGCAGACTGGCTCTTCTAGTTTTCACAATTTTGCTACAAACCCTCGGTTTGAAAAGAAATTTCTGTAGTGCTGACTTTTAAAAATCTGAATTAAACCCAAGTGAACTTCATGTTAATACAATGGAATCATAAAAATTTTCATTCCCATTTTTAAACCCAATTATGGAAATTTCCTCAGCAACATACCAAAAGTAACTATTTCATTACTCCTTTGTCAGTCCTAAGAATTTTTAAAAACTATAATGCCCAGGGGGGAGGAGTCAAGATGGCAGAGAAGTAGCAGGCTGAGACAACATCAGGTAGCAGGAGATCAGCTAGATAGCTTATCTAAACATTGTGAACACCTACAAATCCTATGGGAAATTGAAAAAAAGAGCAACAATCCTAGAAACAGAAAATCGACCACTTTCTGAAAGGTAGCACCTGCAGAGAAGTGAGTCTGAAGCGATGGGAAGATAGATTGCGGGGGGTGGGGCTGGCTCCTGGCAAGTGGCAGAACAACGGAGCACAAAATCAGGACTTTTAAAAGTCTGTTCCACTGAGGGACATCACTCCAGAGGCTAATCTGGGGTGAAGCCCATGCGGGCTCACATGGCCCCAGATCCTGTGGGGTCACAGAAGGATGGGGGTGTCTGAGTGTCACAGAGCTCACAGGTAGTAGAGCAGATAAGACGGATACAGAGACAGAGCCAAGGAGTGAGCTCTCAGTTTGGGGTTACCTTGAACTGGTCACAGGCTCGGTGAGCTCAGAGTGCGGCAGGTGACCAGGGAGACAGAAGCGACCAAGTGCTTTTCTCCAAGCCTGAGCGACCAGGCACTTTTCTCCAAGCGCAAGCAACTGAGCGCCTTTCTCCAAATGGGACCAGAGGCCAGGGAGATGGGAGTAATTAGGTGCTTTTCTATGAGGGCACACTGAGCAGCGGGACCCTGAGCTCTTCGCTTCTCTGGGCCAAAGAACTGTACAGAAAGCGTTCAGGGAACAAAAGCTCCAGAAAGTGAACCTGAGTGGATTATGGTAGCCTGGCCCCTGGTAAGGGCGGGGCAATTCCGCCTCGGGCAAAGACACTTGAGAATCACTAGAACAGGCCCCTCCCCCAGAAGATCAACAAGAAACCCAGCCAACACCAACTTCATTCACCAAGGAGAACAGCGAAATTCCAGAGGAGGAGAAAGCAAATCTTATC
>NW_026743094.1:0-3625 GCF_022355385.1 Mustela nigripes
TGCAGACTTCTAAAGATGACAAAGACCAACAAACCATAAGCCATGAAATGTATCTTAATTATGATGAAATTACACTTAAAACAAATGCCCCTCTACAGCACTGACTTAGCTTTGTGAAATGAGTGGTCGAAACAGTCATATTGTCCCATCCATTTGGATTAGAAAAACAAAACCTGAAAGGGTAGAAAAGGGGATTAAAAACTTAGAACACACACATCTACATTTGGCAATTTACAATTAAGTCTTTACTTCAAGACTTAATATGTACATTACAAATAAATATAAAGCATGGTGAAGAAAAGACTTTAAAAAAAAAAAAAAAGGCTCATCTAGGAAGGGGAAATGCAGAGACCAGAGAGGCCATGACACTTAGTAGATAAGAGTGCCCTAAAGAAATAGAGGAACAATTTGGTATCGTTTAGAAGGATCAGACTTTACATAATTTTCCTCTCAAACTTACATTAGTGTACCTAAATTCTCTCTAAACTTTACATGTTTCCAGTTTCATTCTCCCCCCTTTAAAACTACTTCTGTTTTGTTATATATACATTATCTTAGTATACTGTTAATACCACATTAAATTTCTGGAAGCACTGATTTCTTTGTGCCTATGAAGAGAGTCCTGTAATATAGTTTCTAATTTACCTTCTGTTCATGTTACTTATAAAAAATACAAATGTCGGGGCGCCTGGGTGTCTCAGTGGTTTAAAGCCTCTGCCTTCGGCTCAGGTCATGATCCCAGGGTCCTCGGATCGGGCCCTGTATTGGGCTCTCTGCTAAGCAGGGAGCCTGCTTCCTCCTCTCTCTCTCTGCCTGCCTCCCTGCCTACTTGTGATCTCTGCCTGTCAAATAAATAAATACAATCTTAAAAAAAAAGAGAGAGAGAGAGAGAGAAAAATACAAATGTCTACCAGGAAAATTAAAATTAAAAAGATGAGGAAGAAGACGGAAAGACAATCAAATCCTTCCATTGTTTTTAGTTGTGGTATATTCAAGCTTATTTGGTCAGATATCCTACCCACTATAAACTTGCTCTGACATATTATTAATAAGAATTTTTCTTTTACACCCAGATTTCTACATTTCTTGGTTTTATGTGTATGTATAACCATCGAAGACCTGACCCCAAACACTCAATGATCGATCTATTCACCCTAGGAATTCTCAGCTATACTTCACATTACCTTCTTGCTCAGTACATACAATGTAACAATGATGACCCTGTTTAAAAACCTCTTCAAATCCCATTGTCTCCAAGCACCATTAAAGGAAACATATTGCAGTTATAATGCTAGGGTGGAGGGGGAACTTGTCCTCAACTACATACATATTGGGTATTCAAGTGATCGCTTCACTAGTCCATAATAAATATCTTCTTTGCAGAAATGCCAGACTATTAATTTGTCAAAAATCATTCAATTTCAAGCAAGACTTTTCAACTCAGCTGGCTTACATTCCCATTTTGGACTTGCTCAGAACTTCGCTCTTTAGGAAAATGACATTGTCTCATAATAAGTATTCACAAACATCTCCACCATTTCAAGTCCTACTTATGCATCAATTTTAAAAACTAATCACATTCTATACATCTCATTCTATAAGAATGTTGGCTAATACTCCTTTGAAACATAAACATACCCTGTTAACTGCCAAAATTTGAAATACTCAGTAATCTTTTTTCTTTTTCCAACTACAATCTATGATGTGTGGCAAGTATTTATATCTGATTTCCTCTGAATACACCTGAGTGATTATGAAAGTAATGGTCCTTAACAAGTGGGGTGCTTTTTCAAAATAAAGTTCAAGTTTTCTACAAATCTATAATTTTGAACAAGAACCTACAGGTTTATAACCCAACATGTCCATTTAGAAATTAATTCCTTATAGCATTTTCTGAATATAAAGGTTCTCTCACTCATCAAGAAGCACAGTTAATGAATTAAGTAATGATCCGATAGCCACTATATGTTATATAACAAAGTAAGATATGCTCTCTTTGAAGAAATTAGAACTCAGAGAATAGCTTCTTCATTCAACATGCATACACTACCAGGAATCAGATTCTATAGTAGATAACGTAAATTAAAGGAATGAAGAAACATTTTAAAAGCTGTGGAAAGCTGAGCTTAAATTTGAAAATGTGCTTAAAACCAATGATAATGATATTAACAACAAGAAAAGTTAACAGGAAAACTAACCATTGCCATGATCCAAGCACTGTTCCATGTACTTTTCATGTATTAACTCACAAAAATCCCCAAGTACATTAGGAATAAAATGTAGACTTATATTGCAGGAAAGCACATCTGTGAGTAATCCTAAAAAGAAGGATTAGCACCAGTTCTGTGCCATACAGAGGAAATACAGCCATATTTAAAGGTAACTGGGGCACGTGGGTGGCTCCAGTGGTTATATGTCTGACTCCTGGATTTCAGCTCAGATTGTGATCTCAGGGTTGTGAGATCGAGCCCTGTGTAGGGCTCCACACTTAGCACAGAGTTTTTGTCTTGTTTTGTTTTGTTTATAAGATTTTATGTATTTATTTGACAGAGAAAGAGAGAGGGAACACAAGCAGGGGAAGAGGGAGAGGGAAAATGAGGCTCCCTGCTCAGCAAGACAATCCCAAGACACTGGGTCATGATCTGAGCTGAAGGCAGACGCCCAATGACTGAGTCACCCAGGCAACCCTCAGCACAGTCTGCTTGAGAGACTTTCTTTCCCTCTTCTGCTGATCCTCCCCCAACTCATGTGTGCTTGCTCTAAATAAATAAAATTTTTTTTTCAATGGGTAAAAAAGATTAAGGGTCATTAAATGAGAAAAACATAAATTTGCTGTATTCTGTATTGGGCAAAATACAACTTAAGATATTAACATGATAAATTAGATGCTTCGGTGGTCAAAATCTAATGCATTTAAGAATCAGAACAAAGAGGAAAACAGTCTGCCCAAGTGTTCTGGGTGGTATCAGCACAAACTAAGAATATAAAAAGAAATTTTTTTAAGTTTACAAAAATATAACAATAGTGATCTAACATTAATAAGAAAGGAAGAACAGAAAAATAAAATGACACAAGGACACAGTTACAAGAGAAGATTCACAGGAGGTAACAAATGAAGTGGGGAAAATTTATGATTTGTAAATGCTGACTGTGATATTACTTCTTCCTACACTGAAGGGATCAGGATATCCTGTAACTTCTGTGTACACACAGGTATAACACTGAATGTCAAGTGGGCAAAAGATGCTAAAAATATAGTGGGGCGCCTGGGTGGCTCAGTGGGTTAAGCCGCTGCCTTCAGCTCAGGTCATGATCTCAGGGTCCTGGGATCGAGTCCCGCATCAGGCTCTCTGCTCGGCAGGGAGCCTGCTTCTCTCTCTCTCTCTCTGCCAGCCTCTCTACCTACCTGTTATCTCTCTCTGTCAAATAAATAAAATAAAATCTTAGAAAAAATTTAAAAATATAAATATGCAGTTAGCAGAATAAGTGAAAAAAAACCTCTTATTTTAGCTATAGGAAGTTATTATTTTATTTCAAAGATCCAATTCGACAATTTGTACTTTAACAGGTAAATGTAATCTGTTGCTATTTATGGTGATTCCTGAAATATATCAAGTCATCTCTC
>NW_026743095.1:0-3625 GCF_022355385.1 Mustela nigripes
CAGTACTTGTCATTCTCTCTGAATTCCTCCTCGTACTGACACTGCACTCTCACGGATCCCCCCATGGTGCTCATCACAGAGGTGGGGCCACGCAGAGACCAACAACCTGGAAAACACAGCCGAGGGTGACCCTTCACCAGAGAGGCCTGGGTCATGGGGGATCTGAGGTCAAGTTGACTGTTGAGACGCTGAAGGGCCCTCAAGGTCTGGAGGAGGCCTTGGCAGGAGAGAGGCCTCTCCTGAGACCAGAGGGAACAGCGGTAGCTCCCTACTCACGGCGTGGCACAAGGAGAGTGTGTCCCTGTTGTGTGTGTGTGTGTGTGTGTGTGTGATGCATGGAGACGTCATTTCTGACTGTGACACTACAGGAATGTTGGTCACTGGCCTCCCTGCTTGTCAGGGTCGCTCTTTCTGGCACAGTGGACACGACTCACCCGCTTATGCACTGAATCCTCCCGGTCACTGCTGAGGAGTGCTGGTCCATCTGAGAACCTTCTCTGCTCTCTGTCCTCCCTCCCACATCCTCCTCCTCCCCTTGGGCTGCCTCCCACCCCTGTCCCCCTATCTCCCTCCCCCCGACTCAGGGCAGACTTCCCTGCCCAGCTCAGCCCCGCTCACCTGGGACCTGCAGAAGGAGCAGCGCTGCAGGCAGCCACGGCCTCCCATCCCCTGGGGTCATGTCTGCAGCACAGACGTCACCCACAGAAATGCCAGACTCCTGGAGGGAGATGATTTCAAGGCTCCTCACAGAGGATCTTCTCTGGAGCGCCCACTTCTGCTTTCTGGGGTCTCTCTGCTTCCTCGTCCTGCCGTTGTTTGTTCTCACAAACTTCTTCCACGCTGACTCAAGCTGGTTGGGGTGCAGGAAGCTGTGGGACAGAAGCAGCACGAGCTGAGGCAGAGTCCTGGACCTGGTGCCCCGGATCCACTCAAACCCGATGACAAGACAGCTCCTAGTTCAGGACTGGACTGGGATGGCCGTCTCCTTCCGCAGCCAACATCTGCTCCTCTCACTGTCCACAGGCGCCCCACACAATGGAGCAAAACTATGAGCATTTCCTCAGGGGAATGTCTCCACCCCATGACATGTCATTTCCTTTTGGTCAGGAGAGATTATGTCCGGGGTGGAGCCCCTAACAGTCCATCCTCTCAGGCATCAGCAGTGACCACAGTGATGTTAGGAACCCCCAGCTTGCAGCTCCGAGCACCCACAATCCCCATGGGACCCCTGCTCTCCTTGGCCACACAAGTTGGAACTGTGACCTCTGATGCCTTCAAAAGCTCCATTTGGGTGCTGGGTTTCTAACCAGGGTACAAATCCACAGACTTTCTTCCCTCCTGTGTGTTTCCCTGTTCTGAAAAATGGACATGGAACCGCCATCACCAACCCCGTGCGCACCTCACTTTGACTCTTTCTTCTTTGCAAAGTCCACTCTACTGTGACTCTCAGAGTAGAGGACTGACAGTGGACAAGAGGGTCCAGAGACTGAAGGAGCTGATGGGACGTTGGGTCTATGTGAAGCTGAGCCTGGGCTTCTCTTCTCCATCCAGTGGCACAAAGGGCCATGGTGTAACGAGAGGGTGGTCTGACAAAGCACTGGCTGCCAGTGTCCCTTTTGGGTTCACATGGTGACCAGGGGCCTCTACAAGGTGCAGAGTTGGGGGACAGCCCTTGCCAGGAGGTGGGGAGTCTGTCCTAACTCAGGGTGGCTAATTTTCATGACATGATGGGTCTGGGATGAATTTACACTGGAAATGGTAGGGAGGCAAGTCATGGGGCAGGACCCAACATCTTGCCTGGGTTATGCCAACTCCTCAAACTTGTCAGAACAACCAGGTCCATCAAATTCCCCCTAAACATGCTCTGCACAGATCTGCTTTTCCTCCACACTATCTTATACTGATCTAAGGCCACAATATTCCCAGAGTTATTGCACTCAGATCCATTACCAAGGATTCGTCTCTATGCCCCTCCCCATTAATATTTCTTCTAGCATCTCCACCTTCCCATATCCTCTCTTCCTCCTAGCATTACAACAATCCTCTCTCCTCTCAGGATGGTGACATCCCTATTCCTCCCAGTCCCCTTGTGCCTTGTCCTCCTTCTGTTCCACTCATCAGCAAGAGAGCACGTCAACAAAACTCAAGAGTAACCAGTACAACCTTTGTCCCGACACTACCCTTCCCCCAAGCCTTGCTTGGCTTTCTTGGTCTGAGTGGCCCAGCCACTGCTGGGTTCTCCATTTCTATCTTGCTCCCCTTCTCCAATGTACCCAATGCTCTAGCCTCGGAGCCCATCCTTCCCCAGGGCCTTAGCATCTCTTTGTCCCTCTCCTTGGAACCTCTGCCCACCTCTTCTCACTGTTTCTTCCATCTTACTTTGTAGATTTCACCTTGGATGTACTCCCTTAGAAAGGCCTCCCCAATCACTCTTCCTATGGTCACCCTGTTGTCTCCATCACAAACCCATGTTTGATTCCTCCATAGTTCACCAAACCTTATTAGGAAGTTTCCGTGGGTGGTCTCTGTGCATCTCCCCCACTGGCATAGAACTCATATCATAGCAGCATTCTGGGTCTGCTTCATTCATCACACAACGAGCCAGTGGCCAACTGCACTTGTGACAAATGGTTGGCTTCTGATAACTGTTCACAGGAGTGAATGAGTGATTGAATCAATGAATAAACACAAAATTGGCTACAGACATGGCCCTAGACAACTGTGGTCCAGCAAGACACAATATCTATGGTGGTACAACAAATTGCCCCAGAACTTGGTGGCTGAAACAATATATATTTATTATGTCACACTTCCTGAAAGTCACAAATCGAAGAGTGGCTTATCTGGGTGGCTGTGGCTCAGCGTGTCTCTTTCACAACGTTGCAGTCAAGATGTTGACCAGGCTAGACTCATTGGAAGGCTGGACTGGCCTGAAGGATCTACTTCAGGGATGACACATCCACTTGGGGGTTAGCAGGAGTCCTTAGCTCCTCACCCAGTACAACTGGTTGAGTATCTGCATGATGTGCATCCAGCTTCTTCCCCGGAGAGTGATACAAGAAAGGGCAAGGCACAACATATTTATGATTTATCCTTGAAAATTGTGTACCATTGTTTCTGCCATATCTGGGGACTACACACCCACCCTGACACAATATAGAGGGCCCCTGCCAAGGGATGTGGAGATCTGATCTGAGTGGAAGCTATGAAAGGATATGATTCCTAAAATATCAGATATCTCTGTATTTATATTTCTGCAATTTCCTGTTCCCCTGTGACACTCCAATAAAAGATTTTAAAAACCAAACATCAAAACATGAAAGTAAACCTCTGAAACTTTACTTGATTTGGATGGAGGGTGTAGATGTTCATTGGTTTTCTGTCACATAGCAAAGAGTTTCCATAATCTTCCCGCTACTAGTTACCCTGCCTAACGCTCAGACATTGATAATCTAACCAGAAGCGTATTTTGAGTGATGATATCAGGATGGAATGCAGATTACTCTGGTTTGACTGCTCAAGTGCCTTTCCTCCAGACCATGATGCTGGCAGGCAGAGAGTGGCCAGCAACCAGCAAGAGGGAGAAGCACCATCTTCAGACCCAGGAGAGGGTCTGCAGAATGAG
>NW_026743096.1:0-3625 GCF_022355385.1 Mustela nigripes
CCACTGTATATTTTTTCCTGTTTTGTTGAAGATTATTTGACCATAGAGTTGAGGGTCCATATCTGGGCTCTCTACTCTGTTCCACTGGTCTATGTGTCTGTTTTATGCCATTACCATGCTGTCTTGGTGATCACAGCTTTGTAGTAAAGCTTGAAATCAGGTAACGTGATGCCCCCAGTTTTATTTTTGTTTTTCAACATTTCCTTAGCGAATCGGGTTCTCTTCTGATTCCATACAAATTTTAGGATTATTTGCTCCAGCTCTTTGAAGAATACCAGTGGACATTCCTTATTTTCTTATGGCAACAGGGAATGTCTATTATATTACTTACTCTATAGTTTTCTTTTTTAAATTACATCACTCTATACAGTATTTTTTTGATGTTCAAGTCCATTTATCTAAGTTGTGAAATTTTTGAGGGCAGGGGCTTTGTCTTATTTGATATTGTGTCTTCAAGCCTTCATAAACAGTGGGTGTTTAAGAAATGTTCATGGGAATGCAGAGAGATAGAAAGAGAAAAATCAAGTGAAGAAGAGGGGAGGGGGAGGAAAGGAAAGAGAGGAAGGAAAAAGGTGTTTTGAAATGTAGACAGAATAGAGATGAAGGCAGGGATGTGTACAGGAAAGTAGGGAAAAAGGAAAGAAGGAAGGAAGGAAGGAAGGAAGAAATAAAGGAAAGAAGGAAGGGAAGGAGGAAGTAAAGAGAGATAGTAATTCCTGAGAAAGCATAGATAGTTATAATTCTCACTGAAAGATGAATGAGTAGAGTTCAAAGAGTTTAAAAGGGTTTTTTTAAACCCCTTTTAAAAAAGTCACTTAAAGAGACAAGATAAAAATTTAATTACTTTATCAGTTATCACCAAGGTGCATAAAACTGTAAGGAGCTCTTGAAAGGAATATGAACATTGTTTACATCTGTTTCCTTGCTCCTTGTAGTGGTTTATTCTTTCACATGTGTACTGTTTCTGCAGTTTAAAAGTCGTCATTTGCATGTCAATGAACTTGTAGAACATAATCACACTCCTCAATTAGAATAGGCTTAAAAAAAGCAGTATTATCCTTTCTTTGCATGGGAAAATTGTAATTTAATGCAAAAGACTCTCCTGTTTTACATTTTATGGAACTTCATTCATTCCTGCTTAGTAATTACAAATGGCTTATAAATAAACACTTGGGAAGATTTTCAGATTGTTCTGCATTTATTTACAAAGCTGATATTTCCATCACTGGGTCACTTAAGTGGTTTTGAAAGATTGTATACAGGTTGATTTTACAATGTATTTGAAGTTTGTAATTCTGCTTAAATACACAAAGAAATAGGAAGGATTAGCAAACTGCTGTTTGGAGGCCATGAGAAGACAGAGCTAAGGGCAATCAAGACAAGGCCTATGAGTAACATAAAATCAATTTGTCAAAAAGTAGAAAACTGTCAGTAAAAATAACATGTTATGGCCCTCAAGGCTTTCTGTTTATGCTTAGTGGAAGCTTAAAATAATTTGTGACTTCTGATGCTTGATTTAGTTTCCCACAAGCCTAATTAACACCAGATTAAGTTTACTGTCACTATAGTTTATTGCTGAGACTGACAAATACTTGTTTGTCTCCTGAAAGACTATACTGACATGTTTAATAATACTGACAATAATATAGTATAGTCATACATGGAAATTTGTGGGATATTTCAATTATTTTGAGAAAATCAGTTTTCTAATGAAAAAAAAAAAAAAAAGTCCCTGGAAACAATTCAGTTGTCTCATGTTCTGTCTGGGTGTGTCCTGTTTCAAGATGGGTTTCCTTTGTTTTAACAAGATTTAATGATGACTACTTCTTTGAATTTGCCACCAAGTGCCAGTAATTTCTTCTCTATAAAGAAAATATAAGAAAATTAAATTCAGGAATCTGTGTTTAGAACAATGTAGTGAGTAAGTGAATTGCGATACTGCCTACTGTGACTTTTTTAGATCTCAGTTTTCCTAATGATGAGGGAGCAGGAGGCTGGCTGAGGACAAAGCAAAAGCTGGCGCCTTGCACCCCCCCCTTCATCCACTCCCCTCCATATGTGTAGCATTCCTCAGGCACCCCTGACTGCCATAAAATGATAAATAGTTAACTTGCTGAGATCACAATCCTGCAAGACAGGAGTCTCCCTTGGTTTGCAAATGTCCTTGAGATTACAACAAAGAAGTTACCTTATCAAAAGCCCAATTTCCAAAGACACAGAACTCAGTTCCTCAAGCCTAATGTCACCCTCCCCTCCATAAAAAAAAACCGAAGGAGGTGGAAGTAGAAGGAAAAGTAAATAAAGTTAAATTTCTTGTAAACCTAAATCTCATTAACAAGGATGCTTGATGGCAGGAATGTAACATTCCACCAGACTTCCAATTGTCTTAACTTGATAGCAACTAAGCCTTCAATATCCTGATAGTATTCTTTGCCCCTGGTGAAGTCCCAGAACCTAAGTCAGGTCCAGTGGGGTGAGGAGGTTTGGAGCCGACGACTAAAGAAAGAATTCTTAAGATGTCGTTGGTGCAAAATGGTGGTTTATTAAAGCACGGGGACAGGACCCGTGGGCAGGAAGAGCTGTTGTCCCGGGATGTGAGGGTAGGCATGTTATATACCCCACGGTTGGGGGGAGGTGGTGAAGGAATGGGAGATTTCGACAGAGTTCTCACATGCTAGGGGGGGCCTACAAGGTGCCGGGGGGGGGGGGAGCCTTTGCCCTTATGGCTTGATCAATGTCGTCTTTAGGTCAGGCACTAACATCAAGATAATGGGGGATTCTTGGTGGGGCATTATGATCTGGCTATCATTTACATTCCTTTCTACTCCAGTCTCCTCCAGTTTATGGTGGGAGGGGGACATTAGGGCTTCAGGAACCAAGAGTTATTTGCCTCTGGAAATTTGTGCTATTGATAAGGTAACCTCCCTGTTTAGGTCTCTAGGACATCTTGTAGGGCAAGGGAGATTCCTGTTCTGCAGGATTGCGATCCCTGCAAGTTAACTATTTATCGTTTTATGGCAGTCAGGGGTGCCTGAGGAATGCTACACATATGGAGGGGAGCGGGTGAAGAGGGAGTACAAGGCGCCAGCTTTTGCTTTGTCCTCATCCAGCCTCCTGCTCCCTCATCATTCCCCCCTGAACAATTTTGACCCTTAAATCTTTAAGGTGGTTGAAGGTGGAAGGTCTCATCTTCTGTAACTTCTTCGTGATGAATAGGGGCGTAGAGCTGTCCCTATCTGCTCAGGTCAATATTGGTCAGGGTAGGAATGTATAAGGGAGATAGGAAAGGTGGAGGCAGCTGAATCCAGCACTGACAGTGAAGAGGCTTCCTCGCGCGACAAGGATCGTCTGTCGTGGTGAAGTCATTGTAGCAATGGAGTCTCGGCACCAAGTAGAGAAACATGGAACAAAGCAACATATTAAGATTAATAAGGTGATAAGAATGAGAACCCCAAGAAAGAGATTTTTAATTGTTGGCCACAGTCCTCCTTCAAACCAGGAACTTATCTATTCACTGAGAGAGAGATAAGGACCTTGTAGAGCCTTAATCTGGGCATTCATATCCTTTATTAATCCTATGACATTTTTGCGATAGTCTGGGATGTATACGCAACATTCTGTCTTG
>NW_026743097.1:0-3625 GCF_022355385.1 Mustela nigripes
TAAAGCTTCCTGGCTCCCAGAGCCTGAAGAACACACTTGCTGATTCTGAGACCGGATCTATGTACTGGGTTCCTCCCTGCTGTTTGGAGCTTCTGCAAGAAGAGTCCGTTGTTTCTACAGAAGGAGGCTCAGATTCATGATTTTTTTTTTTTTCTCTGTGGGTGTTGCTAGTCAATGACAAACACCATCCAAATAGGCAGACGATTTTGAGCCTCTACTCACAGAGCCTCACTGGGGTCCTCAAGTCATAACTCACTGAGACCATCCCAGGTGAATTCCATTCCTGCATCCTCTCAGGGCTGTCCTGGGCTGGATAGGCTACCGATTCCACAGATTAGAAGCTGCTAGAACCATCGAAGCAACTGAAGATTAATAATGAATTGCACAACTGTTACTGTGAACTAAGGAAACTTAGTGGACACGAACTTGGGGCTATTTTTTTTTTAAATCAATTCATGAGACTTCTTTCTCCCCAGGCAATCTAGCTGTGTGTATCAAAGGGTAAAAGATACATTGCTTTTGGCCAAATGTTTCAATAGCTAGGATTAAAAAAAAATACCTTAATTTTTAAAATAGTATTTTCACATGATTCAAAACTGAAAAAAATTTTAAAGTATGCAATTAAAAAATATCTCACACTCCTGACTTCTAAGGACCCAGAATCCCTCTATATAAGCAACTGGTATTAAGTTTCTTATATTTCCTTTTTTTTTTTTAATTGTGTTATGTTGTTAGTGACTGTACAACACATCATTAGTTTTTGATGCCGTGTTCCAAAATTCATTGTTCATGTACAACACCCAGTGCTCCATGCAGTACATGCCCTCCTTAATACCCAACTCCAGGCTCACCCATCCTCCACCCCCTCTCCTCCAAAACCCTCAGTTTGTTTCTCGGAGTCCACCGGATCTCATGGTTCATCTCGCCCTCCGATTTCCTCCAATTCACGTTTCCTTTCCTTCTCCTAATGTCTTCCATGTTATTCCTTATGTTCCACAAGTAAGTGAAACCATATGATAATTGACTCTCTGCCTGACTTCTTTTGCTCAGCATAATCTCCTCCAGTCCCATCTATGTTGATGTAAAAGTTGGTTATTCATCCTTTCTGATGGCTGAGTAATATTCCGTTGTGTGTATGAGCCACATCTTCTTTATCCATTCATCTGTTGAAGGGCAGGTCAGCTCTTTCCACAGTTTGGTTATTGTGGACATTGCTGCTATGAACATTGGGGTGCAAGGGCCCTTATTTTGACTACATCTGTATCTTTGGGGTAACTACCCAGTAGTGCATTTGCCAGGTCATAGGGTAGCTCCATTCTTAATCTTTTGAGAAATCTCCACACTGTTTTCCAAAGTGGCTGTACCAACTTGCATTTGCACCAACAGTGTAAGAGGGTTTCCCTTTCTCCACATCCTCCCAACATTTGTTGTTTCCTGTCTTGTTAATCTTTGCCATTCTAACTGGTGTAAAATGGTATCTCAATGTCATTTTGATTTAAATTTCCCTGATGGCTAATGATGATGAACATTTTTTCATGTGTCTGCTAGCCATTTGTATGTTTTCAATAGAGAAGTGTCTGTTGATGTCTTTTGCCCATTTTTTGTACATGCTTATCTGTTTTTTGCATGTTGAGTTTGAGAAGTTCTTTATGGATCTTGGATATGAGCCCTTTGTCTGTAGTGTCATTTGCAAATATTCTTCTCCCATTCTATGGGTTGCCTGTTTTGTTGACCATTTCCTGTGCTGTGCAGAAGCTTTTGATCTTGATGAAGTCCCAAAAGTACATTTTCACTTTTGTTTCCTTTGCCTTTGGAGACATGTCTTTTTTCTTTTTTTCTTTCCTTTTTCTTTTCTTTTTTTTTTTTTTTTTGAAGATTATTTATTTATTTATTTAACAGACAGAGATCAAAAGTAGGAAGAGAGCAAGAGGAGGAAGCAGGCTCCCTGCTGAGCAGAGACCCAATGCAGGACTAGATCCCAGTACCCTGGGATCATGACCTGAGCCGAAGACAGAGACCTTAACCCACTGAGCCACCCAGAGGCCCTGGAGACAAGTCTTGAGAGATACTGCTGTTAAAGAGGCTACTGCCTATGTTCTCCTCTAGGATTCTGATGGATTCCTGTCTCATGTTGAGGTCTTTCACCCATTTCAAGTTTGTCTTTGTGTATGGTGGTAAGAGAATGGTTGAGTTTCATTCTTCTACGCATAGCTGTCCAATTTTCCCAGGACCATTTATTGAGGAGACTATATTTTCTCCACTGGATATTTTTTCCTGCTTTGTCGAAGATTATTTGACCATAGAGTTGAGGATCTATATCTGGGCTCTCTACTCTGTTGCATTGGTCTATGTGTCTTGTATTTTATTCTAGTGGTATATATGGATTATACAAACAAATCCACATATAGGTTTCTCCCTACATTTTTAAAATAAAAATTATACCAATTTTGCTTGGATTTTTTTTTAGATAAATTTTAGGGAAATAATTTTAGATTTACAGAAAAAGTTATGAAAGTAACACAGAAAGTTTTATATACACTTTACCTAGTTTCATCTTATATTGACCTAGCACATTTGTCAAAGCTAACAAGTTAAACTCAATGCAAATAATTAGTGAAACTACAAACTTTATTTGGACTTCATCAGTGTTTTCACTGTCTATTTTCTGTTTCAGTATTGAAGTCCAGCATAGAGCGCATCACATTTTTTTTATTTTTAAAGATTTTATTTATTTGTTTGAGAGAGAGAGTACATGAATGGGAGTGGGGGAGGGGCAGAGGGAGCTGGAGAGAGGAAGGGAGAAGCAGACTCTCCACTGAGCAGGGTGCCCAACGTGGGGCTCTATCCCAGGACTCCAAGATCATGTACTTAGCCGAAGACAGATGTTCAATGAACTGAGCCAACCAGGTGCCCAGACTGCATCAAATTTAAGGATGTATTCTTTCTTCCTCCCTTCCTTCCTTTCCTCCCTTCCTTCCTTTTTTCTTTCCTCCCTCCCTCCCTCTCTCCCTCTTCTTCCTTCGCTCTATGTCTCTCTGTCTTTCCTTATCTCTCTTTCTTCTACTTATATAGTAAAATTAACTTTGGTGTAATGGGTGTTGGAGGGACAAATGAAGGTATGGATTTTAGCGCATGT
Source organism: Mustela nigripes (assembly GCF_022355385.1). Taxonomy (NCBI): domain Eukaryota; kingdom Metazoa; phylum Chordata; class Mammalia; order Carnivora; family Mustelidae; genus Mustela; species Mustela nigripes. The sequence continues at coordinate 3,137 of NW_026743097.1, forward strand.
TTTGGGAAACCACCACCATGGTGAGCAGACAGAGCAGTTCCATCTCCCTGAGAATCTACCTCCTTTTCTTAACCTTTCCCCCTGGCAACCACTGTTCTAATGTCCCTCACAGGAGTTTACTCTAATTTTGTCTTTTTCAGAATGTCATCAAACTGCAGTCATGAAGCTTGTAATCCTTTTGAGACTGATTTCTTTTACTCAGCATTATGTCCATGACATACAGCATGTACCAAAACCACCCTTTCCTTTTTTTTTTTAATTTTTTATTTCTTTTCAGCGTAACAGTATTCATTGTTTTTGCACTGCACCCAGTGCTCCATGCAATCCATGCCCTCTCTAATACCCGCCACCTGGTTTCCCCAACCTCCTATCCCCCCGCCCCTTCAAAACCCTCAGATTGTTTTTCAAAGTCCATAGTCTCTTATGGTTCATCTCCCCTTCCAATTTCCCTCAACTCCCTTCTCCTCTCCATCTCCCCTTGTCCTCCAC
>NW_026743098.1:0-3624 GCF_022355385.1 Mustela nigripes
ACATACTTGGCAGTTTATAACAACAGAAATTTCTTTTCTCACAGTTCTGGAGGTTAGAAGTCTGAAATCGGTATCACCAGGCCAAAATCATGGTAGCATCAGGGCCACATTCCCTCTGGAGGCTCTAGGGGAGAATCTGTTCCTTGCCTCTTCCAGTTTCTAGTGGCTGCCAGCATTCCTTGGCTTGTGGCCACACGACTCCAATCTCTGGTTGCAAGACTCCTTCTGCCCCTCCTTTAGAAGGAGACTTGTGATTGCATTTAGGGCCCAAGATAATCCAGGATAGTTTCTCCATATTGAAGTGTCTCTGCACTGATTACAAATGTTCTCCCTGAAACTGCCATAGCAAGTCAATACAAAATTCACTTTCCAGTCCCAAGTTCTAGAAGAAACTGTCATATCTTTTTAATATATTCTCATTTATAAAACTAATTAGAGAAATGTCTGTGTTTTACAATCCAATGATCCCTGATTAAGACAGAAAACAAAATTCTGTAGGGTTGTTTCACAATCTCTCCAACTTTTAAAATATATGGTGCCCTCTTTGAATGAACCTATATTTTAAGTCTTTCCTGCATAAATGTTAAATGGCAGGCTTAAATCTGTTTAATAAATAAATAAGCAAATAAATAAATCCATCCTGCTCGTGTCAGCAAATAAGTGAGAGGAAAATCTGCAATGACAAAAGGTATTTTGATGTTCCATGCAGTGACAGCATCTAGATACTGCCCTCGTGCCACACAAGCTGAGTTTGCTTTTGCTGGGCTGCATGCAAAGTCAATAACTTTCCCTTCTCTGACTACAACACGGTAAAAAGGAAAAAACCACATTCCTATTTCTGCAATAAATCAATTATCACGTACCAGCTACCACCACCAATAAGCATGTTCCAGCATCTTTTGAGGTACAAATGAACAAATTCCACTCTCTAGAAAACAATGAAATATATTTTCCTTACAAAAGTTAAAAGAAACCTCAGAATATATAGAAATCAAAAAATTTCTATGTTACCACAATTTTCAAAACCAAGGCTACTGATTATTTTCATTGCCAGTACAATTGTATATACCACTGAACATATTGCTTAAGTGGTCATTAAAATGATCACCTGTGATTCAAAGAGCCATTCCAATAAAGCCTTCTATTAAGACTATTCTGCCCTATTAGTTTGTTTCGTTTTTAGGGTTATTGCATGGCAAGGAGATATCACTTCCTTCTTCCTAATATCAGACATTGTGTTTGACATAAAGCACCATTCATGGCTCATATTTTAATGTTTTCTCCTATCCTTTCCTCTGCAATGACAAAGGTTAGGACTTGGGTAATTAAAAATAGCTTCGGGGGTATTGGGCTGGATCAGTCAGTAGAACATGTAGCTCTTCATCATACGGTCCTGAGTTCAAGCCCCACATTGAGTGTAGAGATTACTACAAAAGATAAACTTTAAAAATAGTGTCAAGGAACCATAAGTGACTCTTAATATCACAAAACAAACTGAGGGTTGCTGGGGGGAGGGGCTTGGGAGGAGGGTGGGGTTATGGATATTGGGGAAGGTATGTGCTGTGGTGAGTGCTGTGAAGTGTGTAAACCTGGTGATTCACAGACCTGTACCCCTGGGGATAAAAATATATTATATGTTTATAAAAAATAAAAATTTAAAATTTAAAAAAAAATAGTGTCAAGGTACTAAATCAGTGAGACAGTTTCAGCTGAATCACCCTAAAGTTTTCACTCATACAAATCATATTACTCTAATAAAGTCAAGAAATTTTCAAGGAAAAATAGAGTAGGTGCTCGGTAAAAATTAGTTAATTAAACCTGCTTTTCTAGAAAATAAAATTTGACACATAATTCTTGAGCTTACTCAACACTAGGCACTAGTCTAGGATAGAGATAAAGTCTCTCCCCATAAGGCATTTGCAAAAACTTAGAGAAAACTGGATAATCTCAGAAAAAAAAATGTACTAGGTTGTCAAATCTTCAAAACAGGAGAGCAGGTTTCTTGAGGAGCAATGATTTCTCAGTCCTTAAAACGTAAGGACTAATAAATAATTGCCAAATTATTGAAACTAAGGTAATACACCATGAACAATGTCACATGACAATTGTCTTTAGAATGCTTAGAAATGTCTATGAGAGTTCAGATGAGGTAAATATTATTTTGGGTTGGGGAGGTACAAGCAGGTGATAGTAGGAAGGAAGGGGTTAAAATTGGATCTTAAAGAGTGGGTGGAATTTAAATAGTGATATAATAGAACCCATGAGAAATATGCAAGTTGCATTTAACAAATAAAGGAAAGACTAGTTGTGGCAAAGCCAGGGATGAAGTTTAAAATTAATGAATGTTAGAACTGGAAACACCAGTTGGGGAGAGATTATGTAGTCTTCCCAAGCACATATAGGAGTTAGCTTTACTTAATATAAGATAAAAAAGTCCTATCATCCAGGCTAGGAATAAGGAGACCGGGGTTCGAGTCCGTATGTACTCACTAACTAGATGTAGAACTTAAACCACCCACTCAGTCATACTGTCCTTATTTGCATTAAGAAAAATCTGGACTAGAAATTGGTCTAGGGAATTGTTTCCCAGTCTTGTTGAATAGAAAAAAAAACACCTTTTAGAGTAAAAAAAAAAAAAAATTTAATTATTTGAATGCTTATAATTGTACTTTTTAAGAAACATTGAGAAATGTACAATAAAAAAAGCTAGGAGGAGTCAAGATGGCGGAGAAGTAGCAGGCTAGGCTACTTCAGCTAGCCAGAGATCAGCTAGATAGCTTATCTAAAGATTGCAAACACCTGCAAATCCATCGGCAGATCGAAGAGAAGAACAACAACAATTCTGGAAACAGAAAAACAACCACTTTCTGAAAGGTAGGACCAGCAGAGAAGTGAATCCAAAGCGACGGGAAGATAGACCCCGGGGGGAGGGGCCGGCTCCCGGCAAGCGGCGGAGCAACGGCGCACAAAATCAGGACTTTTAAAAGTCTGTTCCGCTGAGGGACATCGCTCCAGAGGCTAAACCGGGGCGAAGCCCACGTGGGGTCTGCGTGGCCTCAGATCCCGCAGGGTCACAGAAGGATCAGGGGTGTCTGAATGTCGCAGAGCTTGCGCGCATTGGAACGGGAAAGCCGGCTACAGAGACAGAGCCGACAGTAAGCTCACACCTGGGTGTTACCTTGAACCGGTCGCAGGCTCGGTGAGCTCGGAGCGCGGCTGGAGGTCAGGCAGACGGGAGTAACTGGGCCCGGTTCTCTGAGGGCGCACTGAGGAGTGGGGCCCTGGGCTCTCGGCTCCTCCTGGTCAGAGACCAGGAGGCCGCCATTTGTATTCCCGTCCTCCGGAACTCTACGGAAAGCGCTCAGGGAACAAAAGCTCCTGAAAGCAAACCCGAGCGGATTATTCACCCCGGCCTATGTTAAGGGCGGTGCAATTCCGCCTGGGGCAAAGACACTTGAGAATCACTACAACAGGCCCCTCCCCCAGAAGATCAACAAGAAATCCAGCCGAGACCAAGTTCACCTACCAAGGAGTGCGGTTTCAATACCAAGGAGAGCAGCAGAATTCCAGAGGAGGAGAAAGCCAAGCACGGAACTCATGGCTTTCTCCCTGTGATTTTTTTTT
>NW_026743099.1:0-3624 GCF_022355385.1 Mustela nigripes
GTGCACAAATGGATCGCCCCCCATGCCTGCCCCACTGATGCATCCCGCTGTCTTTACGTGCACTATGGGCCTGCCCACCACACCTGCCCGACTGATGCTGCCCGTCCCCTTTATATGTATGATGGACCCGCACACCCTGCTCTCCTATCTACTGCTACCCCAACCCATTGACGAGCATGATGGGCCACCCACCACGGGCTCCTAACTGTTCCTGACCCGCCCCCTTGACCTGCATGATAGGCCCACCCACCACGTCCTCCTAACTTTGATTCCCTGCCCCCTTGACGTGCACTACAGGCCCGCCCACCAACAACTTCCTAACTGTTGCTGACCTGCCCCCTTGACCTTCACAATGACCCACCCACCATGCCCACCCCGCCGCTGCTGCCCCACCCCCTTGACATACACAATGCGCCCGCCCATCACGCCTGCCTAACTGTTGCCACCCCGCCCCCTTGATGTGCAGAATGGGCCCGCCCACCACACCCATCCTGCTGCCGTTGCTCGTCCCCCCTTGACGTGTACCATGGGCCCGCCCACCACGCCATTCTAACTGCTGCTGCACTGCTGCCTGGCGCTGCTCCCACCTTCTCACACCCTCTGCGGCCCCCTAGATTCCACCCATCCTCCACAGGTGCCATACAGCTCCCACTCCTCCCAGTGCCAATACTGCCTGCCCCCATCTCTGTCTCTGATAACTCCTGCTCCCTCCCCTGTGATCCCAAACCCCTTCCTCAGTGTAGTCTCCTGGCTGCCAATTCCTCAGGCCCATGCAACCCCACCCACCGTGCCATGACCTTGACGTCCCACTGACTCCCATGTGGTCCTGCCTCCCCCCACACGCCAAGACTGCCTAACGGCTTCCCCCTCCCTCTGCTCCGTTGCCTCCCCGCTGCCAGGTGATTTACCATGTTACTTCCACCCTGAATATCTGCCCCTCTCCCCACGCAGCTCACATTGCTACCACCACATGCACCCCTGCCACCATGCTGTACCTCTCACACTGCCCGCCTTACCTCAGCTGCCGCAGCTCTGCAGCTACCCTGTGTCTCTGGTCTCTGCCGAGATTCGGTGCCCCGCCCCCTTGACGTGCAGGATGGGCCCGCCCACCACGCTCGCCTAACTATTGCTGCCTGCCCCCTTGACGTGCAATCTGAACCTGCCCACCACGCCCTCCTAACTGCTGCTGCCCCGCCCCCATGACGTGTACATTGGGCCCGCCCACCACGCTCACCTAACTGTTGCTGCCCCTCCCCCATGATGTGCACGGTGGGCCCGCCCACCATGCCCTAATAACCGTTGCAGCCCAGCCCCTTTGATGTGCGCTGTGGGCGCGCCCACTATGCCCGCCTAACTGCTGCTGCCCCGCCCCAATGACATGCATGATGGGCCCGCCCACAACGCCCTCCTAACCGCTGCGGTCCCGCCTCCAAGGCGTGCACTCTGGGCCCGCCCACCACGCCCGCCCGGCTGTTATTGCAGCAGAGCTGCTACCTCCAGGCTGGCCCCACCCCCACTCTCAGTTGCTGCTGCCTAGATTCGACCCACCCCCGACAGTCACTGCAGGGCTTCCCCACTTGGCTGTCATACAGCTCCCACATCATGGGCCCTCCACCGCTCCCTGTGCCACGACCACTTGGCTGTCCCCACACCTGCCTCTGGTGACCCCTGCTCCCTCCCCCATGGGTCCCGCCCCCCTACCATAGGGTCATCATCTGGCTGCCACCTCTTCCCGCTAGGGCATCCCCATGGCCCCACTTACTACTCCATGCCGTGATGGCCCCATGCCCCACTGAGTTGCCCTTGATTCCCCCTGCCACGCCCTGTCCCCCACAGCTACCACGCCACAGGGTCTTGCTGTCCCACTGCACATCCCCCGATTGCCACTGCAGCCCTCCCCAACTACTCTCCACGTCACCCCTTCTTGCCACCCTGACTCCGCCCCACTCCCCGCCCCACCGCCCGCTGGCCTGGTGCTGCTGCCAGTGATTACAAGGCAACTGCCCCTTCCTTGGTTGCCCTGCTGCTGCTGCCTTGCCCCACTACCATGAGACCACCACCCTGCTGGTCCTGCCCGCCCCCCACCATTAACCCCCACTCCAGTACTGTCCTGCTTCACACCCCCCATTCTGCTGCTGACCCACTGTGCCCTGCCAATGCCACTGCCACCCCACTGCACCTCCCCAAAGCTGCCGTGACTGTGACCCAGTGACATTGCTTCCCTGCTGCTCCCCCCATTGCCCCTGCTGCCTCACTGCACCCCTCCGGTTTCTGCCTCCCCTCCCCACTGTTGCTTCCCACCCCTCCACTGTCAAGTACCACATGCAGGCCCTCAGTACCATCCTACTGCTGCCCAGGTGCTGCCTGGCTGTTCTGACATTACTCTCGTGCCCTGGAAATAATCAGTGGGAGACTGGCGGTAAGAGAATTTCTGCATAGGGACTGGCACCAGGTGTGTTCTGGAAGTGGGTTGGTGGTCTAAGCAAGGGTTTAAATCCCAAGAAGGAAAATAGCATAATTATGTTACCTCTTAAAATAGCCTAAAGAGCTAAATTTAAAGTGCTTTTAATGTCTCCTTCTTTTCAATACAGTGACATTAGTCATATTGTGCACCTGAAAATAATATAATCTCAAGTTAGCTAACTGGAATGAAAATCAAAACTGTAAAAAAAAGATAAATACAAATCTTTCAACATCATGCATCGATTGACATACAGACATTAAGGGAACAGTTTGCATAATAAAATTTGTATATGTGTCTGGGTGCTCTTTCTCAACAAAGACTGTTCAAAATCATGGAAAAGGTGAGTTTTATTTATCTTTAGAATCACTCACTGTTCTGGGCTTTCATGTATAGTGTACATACATATGAACAAGCTTTTCTCAAACACTAAAAGAAAAAAAAGCTCCCAAGAACCAGCACTAGATGTTCACTGTAGAATTGCATGAACAGAAATGCCCTCATTAGCTTTGTAGTATGAGAAGACCTTGAATTATACTCATTAGAGAAATAAGTGTCAAGTGAAATACATCATAAACAAGAACTTCTTCCTTACCCCTTACCATAATGCTGACTGGGGAACTTTAACCCTCGATTTTATTTTTCTCTGGTCACCAGAAAAATCAAAACTTAACAGCGCACATAGCCCAGTGGTTATATTAAATTTATGCTTTGCTCTCTGTTAGTGGTAGAACTGAAACCTTGGGGTTGACTCTGTGATCATACATGTGTTACTTTTAGGATAAGATGTACATTAATTTAAGTATATGAATAAATTCACTCTCATTATGTTTTCCACTATGTTTTCATCCTCATTATGTTTTCAAGTATTTTCACTGACATAATTTCATGGGATCTTCATTACAATTGTGGGACTCGATCCCAGGACCCTGGGATGATGACCTGAGATGAAGGTAGAGGCTTTAATCCAATGAGACACCCAGGCACCCCTGTACATTGGTTTTGTATTCTGCACATTGCTGATTTGCTGTATGAGTTCTAATAGTATCAGCTTTCCATATAAAGGATCATGTCATCTACCAAAAGAGAGAGTTTGACTTATTCTTTGCCAATTCGAATACATTTTATTTCTCTTTGTTGTCTGATAGCTGTTGCAAAGACAT
>NW_026743100.1:0-3623 GCF_022355385.1 Mustela nigripes
CTAAGGCCATGGAGGATCTGATGTGCTCAGTGTGCGGCCAGCTGTCTGGGTGGGGCCCGGAGGTCCAGGTTCAGGCTGTGTCAGAAAGGGCATTAGTGCCCAGGTCAGCCTATATATTTGGGGTTCAGCCTAATGGCGTGCAGGTTGAACCTCATTTGGGGTTTCTGGGTAGACCCGGAGGGCAATGTTTTTCTTCTGGTGGGCAGGCAGAGTGCTGCATTGTAGTTCTGGATTGCCAAACTGGAGGGATTGTGGGCCAGTAGTCTGAGAACGGAAGTCTGAGAACCCAAGCTAGGCCTAGGTTTCTGGGTGAGGATATGGCAGGCACAATCTACAGACCAGAATCGAGTTCTCGTGCATCTTAAGTCAGGGCCAGGATAAGACGATCTCTCAGGTTGGACATTCTGTCCCTGATGGCCGCTTTTTGAAGGGGGTGTGGATCACGAGGCCATGGGGGTTTTCCCACGATGGGAGTTGTAGAAGCTCCCAACTACAAAGATACTTCTGCATCAATTGAGACCTGTTGGTTGGCTCCAGGACAACGATTCCGAGCAGGGTTCTAAGGATGGATGGCTGGGTAGCCCACCTCACATTCCAATTGTCTCCAGGCAACAAGACAGGTTAGATCTGCTGGACCTGGGGGAGCAACCGAGGAGGCTTAGTTGAAATGGACTCTCCCCTGGATGTGTCCTAATATGATTTGTATCTATGGAGACCTTCGAATGAAGCGGTGGCACTAGGGCCCTGAAGGGTTCTCCTAAAGAGAGGCTTTCACACAGCTCCATCGTGCAAGTTTCCTATGTGTAGATGAGATTTGTTCTAATGGGTGAGTCAAGAAACAGCCATATGCTGTTATTGAAATCCAGGCCTCTGAGGAGAGATGCCTGGAAAACAAACAATGGATCGGATAGGTGCCTAGGGGCCTGTTCGTTCCTTTTTACATATGGGGTCATCAGTCTACGGATCTGAGTGCCGGAAGGTGCTCCGATGGGCCCAGATTGCCACTGTTTATCCTGGGAAGCCACAAATATTGGGATGGCCTCGGACTTTGGAGGTTTATCCTCGTAGTAGTGTTGTGGCCATTGGAATGGAGACATCCAATTCCCTTGGAGAGGGCAAGAACAGTCGTCAGGTTTGGCTCCAGGGGTCTGAGCCTGTAGGGTAAGTAGGCCAGGGTTGTTTGGACAGTTGTCTGAAAACACAAACTCGGCTTATGTTTCGGGTCATAGGTATGGCAGTACTGATCTTCAGACCATGAGGAGAACTCTTCCGGATATGAAAAAAGGGCGAGTGTGAGGTCTTGCTCAAGTTTTTCTCTCTGGATATCGTGTCACTCATGGTCGTGAATTTTCCGGGTTACTTCATGGGAAATGGACGAGTCTTTCTCTCTGGGGGTTTGGTCCCGTCCAAAGAGTTTGGGGTCATTCTGTGGGATGGAAGATTCCGTTGTTCTGTTGTTTTTGATTTGTTTTGTTTTATTTTTCTACCTCAGGTGTCCCACCAAATGAGGGATTCCAGAGTAGGGCCCTGGGGAGAGGCGACTTGACAACCAGAAATCTGGTTAAAAATTGGGGACTAGGGACATGCCGAGCCATTTATGACATCTAATGGTTCAGCCACTGAGAGGACGTCCTAGAGGACAGGACTCACGCTGAGGGTCACAATGCGTGTTTATGCCCTCGTAGCACTCAAGGATGGGCGGGGCCTCAGGCTGAATGCTGGTTTCTCCTACACTGAACGTTGGACAACATGCCAACCACAAGGTTTCTTGCCATAGGTAAGGACGAGTTCTGATTTCTGCATCACAGTCACCCCTGGACATGATTCGAGATAAGGTCTAGGTTCTGAAGCCTGAAAACTGAGGTAGGGAGGAGATGATGACCTAAGGCCATGGCGGTTCTGATGTGCTCAGGGTGTGGTCAGCTGTCTGGGTGTTGGTCACGAGGTCCGGGCTCAGGTTGTCAGACAGTGCATTAGTGCCCAGGTTAGACTATTTATTTTGGGTGCATTCGAGTGCCGTATAGGTTCTTATCTGAAGAACACTTCAGGATATGAGAATGAGCGAGTCTGAGGCGCGTGCTCAGGCTTTTGTCTCTGGATTTTGTATCAGCGATGGCCGTGGAATGTGGTGGAGGCCTCATGGGCCATGGACGAATTTTGCTCTCTGTGGAATTGGCACGATCACAATTATTTTTCGTCAATATGTGGGATGGGAGGACTCCTTTCAGGTTTGTTACCTCAGGTGTCCCACCAAAAGAGGAATTCCAAAGCAGAGCCCTGGGGAAGATTGAAGGGACAACCCGAACTATGGTTAAAAATTGGGGCCTAGGGGCATGGCAAGCCCAATATGCTGTCTCTCCATCCAGCCTCTGAGAGGCCTTACCTGAGGACTGGTCTCAGGCTGAGGTTCACAATGTGTGTTGGTGACCAATGTGGCACGCAAGCAAGGGTTGGGCCTCATGGGCCACACTGGTTTCAAGGACACTGAACCTTGTACAACATGCCAACCACAAGGTTTCTGGCCATAGGGAAAGAGTTCTGATTCCTGCATCTTTTTCAAACCCGGATAGTGATTTGAGAAAAGGTCTAGGTCTGAAGCCTGAAAACCGAGGTTGAGAAGAGATGACGACATAAACCATGTTGGGTCCGATGTACTCAGTGTGCGGCCAGCTGTCTGGGTGGGGCCAGGAGGTCCAGGCTCAGGCTGTGTCAGAAAGGACATTAGTGCCCAGGTCAGTCTATATATTTGGGGTCCAGACGAATGGCGTGAAGGTTAATCATCATTTGGGGTTTCTGTGTAGACCAAAGGGCAATATTTTTCTTCTGGAGGGCAGGCAGAGTGCTGCATTGTAGTTCTGGATTGCCAAACTGGAGGGCTTGTGGGCCAGTAGTCTGAGGACGGAAGTCTGAGAAACCAAGCTAGTCCTAGGATTCTGGGTGAGGACATGGGAGCCACAATCTACAGACCTGAATTGATATCTCGTGCATCTGAAATCAGGGCGAGGATCAGATAATCGCTCAGGTTGGACATTCTGATGGCCCCTTCTTGAAGGGGGGGTGGATCACGAGGCCATGGGGGTTTTCCCACGATGGGAGTTGTGAGAAGCTCCCAACTGCAAAGATTCTTATGAAGGACAATAGAGACCTGTTGGTTGTATCCAGGACAACGTTTCCGAGCAGTTTTCTAAGGATGGATGGCTGGGTAGCCCACCACGCATTCCAATTGTCTCCAAGCATCAAGACAGTTTAGATCAGCTGCATCTAGGGGAGCAACCAAGGAGGCTGAGTTGAAATGGACTCTCCCGTGGAAGTGTCCTAATGTGATTTGGTGTCTATGGAGACCTTGGAATGAAGCGGTGGCACTGGGGCCCTGAAGCGTTCTCCTAAAGAGAGGCTTTCACACAGCTGCATCGTGCAAGTTTCCCATGTGTAGATGAGATTTGTTCTGATGGGTGAGTCAAGAAACAGCCATATGCTGTTATTGAAATCCAGGCCTCTGAGGAAAGATGCCTGGAATTCAAAGCAATGGATCCCATAGGTGCCTAGGGGCCTGTTCGTTCCTTTTTACCTCTGGGGACATCAGTCTACGGGTCTGAGTGCCGGTAGGTTCTCAGATGGGCCCA
>NW_026743101.1:0-3622 GCF_022355385.1 Mustela nigripes
AGCTACTCTATGTAAATAATAACAACAACAACAAGAGCTGAGATGGCAATAATAAAAAGTTTAAAAAAAAAAAAAAGAAAAGAAATAAGATTTCTGCTATTTAAGTCACTGAGTCTATTCTATTTGTTATAACAACCTGAGCATATTAAGACTTATACAGTGTCCATCTTTTTCAATTGTAACATTTTCTTTACTTAAAATAATTTTGTCTCATATTATTATAGCCATCTCAGCTCTTGTTGTTGTTGTTATTATTTACATAGAGTAGCTTTTTCCATCCTCTCACTTTGGAACTATTTCTGTCTCTTAATCTAAATGGATTCTTATGTAGACAGGATATAGATGGATTAGGTTTATGTTTTATTGTTTTTTAAGTAGGCTCCACACCCAGCATGGAGCCCAGTGTAGGGCTTAAATTCAGGACCCTGAGACCAAGACCTGAGCTAAAAATCCAGAGTTGGATGCTTAACCACTTTAGCCACCCAGGCACCCCAGATGGATTATGTTTTTTAAATTAATTCTGCAAATCTCTGCCTTTGAATTGAGAGTTTGCTACATACATTTAAAGTGATTAATGGTAATGTATTAGTTTGCCAGCACTACCTTAATAAAGTACCCCAGACGTGGTGGTTTAGACAATAAATTTATTTTCTCACAGTTCTGGAGACTTTAAGTCTGAGATCAAGTTTATTTTTTCTCTGAAGTTTCTCTCCTTGACTTGTAGGTGGCCGTTTTCTCTCTGAGTCTACCTGGTCTTCCTTCTAAACATGTCTGTATCCTTATCAGAAGTGATTAGTCATATTGGCTTACAGCTCACCCTGATTATCTCATTTTTACTTAATTACCTCTTTAAAAACCTTATATTCAAATATGGTCACATTCGGAGGTATGGGCAGTTATGACTTCAATATATGAACTGGGGGAAAGTAATTCAATCTATAACAGATAAGGAAGGACTTCTGCCATTTTGCTATTTGTTTTCCATATGTCATATATTTTTTAACTCAAATACTCCATTACTTCCTTATTTTACATTTAGCTGATTTTGTAATGTACCGTATACCTTCTCATGTCCTTTTTTTGAATATATTTCTTAGTTATTTATTTTCTTAGTTGTTTCTTGGGGATTATAATTAACATCTTTTTTTGGTTTTTGTTTTTTTTTAATTTAATTTTATTTTTTTCAGTGTTCAAGATTCATTGTCTATGCACCACACCCTGTGCTCCATGCAATAGGTGCCCTCCTTAACACGCACCTTTAAACACACTAGTTTAAATTAATATCACCTTAGTTTTGATAATACACAAACTCTGCTCCTGTACATATGCATACCTCCTCCCATTATATGTTATCACAATTATATCTTTATATATTTATATCTATTAACATAGATTTATCATTTTACTTTATGCATTTTTAAATCACATAGGTAGAAAAGAGGAGTTCTAAAACAAAAACAGAATAATACTGCCTTTTATTTATTGAGTTACTTTTACTGGCATTATGTCCTCCTATGACTTATTTTCTAATGTTCTTTTATTTCAGGCTGAAGGACTCTCTTTAACATTTCTTACAGATAATTCTCATAGGAATGAACTCCCTCAGTGCTTATTCATTTGGGAATGTCTTAATTTCTCCCTTTTTTTGAAGGATAGTTTTGCCATATCTAGAATTCTCGGATAACAGTCTTTCTTTTAACGCTCAAAATACGCCATTCCACTGCTTCTGAACCTCATGGTTTCTGATGTGAAAACAACAGTTAATCTTAGTGAGGACCCCTTGAATATAACAGTCACTCTTCCTTTGCTGCTTTCAAGATTTCTCTCCTTGTTTTTGGCTTTCAAGTTTGATTATAGTTTCTCTCAGGATGTATCTCTTTGAGTTTATCATAGTCGGAATTCTTTGAGCTTAGAATTTTCCTTTTTCTTTCTTTAAAAAAAGATATTTATTTATTTATTTACTTACTTACTTACTTATGAGAGAGGTGGAGAGAGCATGAGCAGGAGGAGGGGCAGAGGAAGAAGGACAAGCAGATTCTGAGCTGAGCCTAGAGCCTGACAACGGGGCTCAGTCCCAGGACCTTGCAATCATGACCTGAGCCAGAAATCAGATGCTTAACCTACTGAGCCACCCAGGTGCCCCAGAATTTTCTTTTTTCTATATGTGGACTCAATATCTTGTGTCCCTTGATTTCAGCCTGAAGAGTTTCCCATAGTATTTTTTGTACAGTAGGTCTGCAGGCAACAGATGCTGTCAGTTTTTATCTATGAATGTCCTCATTTTGTCTCTACTCTTTGATATATAAAATTAATTAACATCCTATTTTTTATCAATTTTAGGTTTATGGGGAAAAATGAGAAAAAGGTATAATTTCCATATATCCTCCTCACCCAACTCCCAATTTCCTCTATTATTAACATCTTGTACTGTTGAAGTACAACTGTTAAAACTGATGAGGCCAATATTGACACATCATTATTAACTAAAGTCCTTGATTTACATCAGAATTCACTCTTTATGTTATACATTCTATGGATTTTGATGTGTATAATGACATGTATTCATTATTACAGTATTATGGAATAATAATTTCACCCCTTGAAAAATCCAGCATGCTACACCTCTTCATTTCTCCCTCCCACCCCAAAATTCCAAGCAGTCACTGAACTTTTAACTGTCTCCATAATTTTGCCTTTTCCAGAATATCATAGTTTAAATCATACAAGATATAGTCTCTTCAGATTGGCTTCTTTCAATTACCATATGCATTTAAGGTTTCTTCATGTCTTTTTGTGGCTTGATAGGTCCTTTATTTTTGCTGAATAATATTCTTTTTGAAAGGTTTATTTATTTGTTTGAGAGAGAGAAGGCGGCATGAGTGTGGGGAGGGGCAGAGAGAGAGAGAATCCTCAAGCAAACTCCTTGCTGAGTGCAGAGCCCAACACAGGGTTTGATCCCAGGACCCTGAGATCATGACCTGAGTCAAGTTGGCCACTTAACTAACTGAGCCACCCAGGTGCCCCTACTGAATAATAGTCTCCTACTGAATAATAGTCTGTTGTTTGGATGTACTACAGTTGTTTACCCACCCACCTAATGAAGGATGTCGTCTTTGCATTCAAGATTTGGCAGTTATGTATTAGGCTGATACAAATATTCAGCAAATTTCAAGTAATTTGGGTAAGAAAACAAGGAGTATAATTTCTGTATCATATGGTAAGATTATATTTAGTTTTGTAAGAAACTGCCAAGTCCTCTTCCAAAGTGGCTATATTATTTTATATTCCCACTAACAATACATAAGACTTTATCTTGCGAGATGCCTGGGTGGTTCAGTCAGTTAAGTGCCTGCCTTTGGCTCAGGTCATGATCCTGGAGTCTCCAGATGGAGCCTCATGTCCAGCTTCCCTGCTCAGCAGGGAGTTTGATTCTCTCTCTGCCCTTCACCCTGCTTGTGCAGGCACGCTCTCTCTCTCTCTCTCTCATTCTCTCCCTCCCTCTCACCCTCACTCTCTGTCTCTCAAATAAATAAGTACAATCTTTTTTTTTAAGATTTTATTTATTTATTTGACAGAGAGAAATCACAAGTAGATGGAGAGGCAGGCAGAGAGAGAGGGAGAG
>NW_026743102.1:0-3621 GCF_022355385.1 Mustela nigripes
AAAAAAAAAAAAAAAAAAAAAAAAACCCTGCTAACTGTGATAACAGATGTGAAGGGAAAACACAATGAACTCTGGTTTCACCACCATTGGAGTCAAGTTTTCAGATGAAGGAAACATACTCAGGGTACATATTTATTGTGAAACATAAAATATAAAATGTTAGAACTGAAGGAGGTCTTGGAGTTCATCTAGGTTTTAAGGTACATTATTTTGACAATCTTAAGTCTTGGGCAAGTAAAATGAATGGCCCGGGCTTCATTTTTAATTTTAATTGAAACTTTTATTTCAATAAAACTTTTATTTTCAACTTTGACAATTACATATAGGCTCTATGAAGCAAATAGTCCAAATGCTGGTGAATCAGCTTCTACACACTTTTTAAATCACATATCATAGATTATATTATAAAAGTATAGTAATAGTTTCTATGCAATGTTGAAGTATATGCCTATCAGGAAAAAATTTTAACTCAGAATCTCTGTAATGTATTAAACTGAACCAACAAAACTGTATGGTTATGTATGATTTCTTTGTACTTATGGAAACATTTTAAAACTGTTAAATTTCACTTTATATTGCTCTATCCAGTTGTACTTATTTGAATTGTCCTATTGGAATAATTCCTAAATAGAAGTATCTTAGAATAAGTTTGCTCAGGGTGAAAAAAAAAGAGAGAGAGAGAGAGAGAGATAAAATAATGAGAACACTATGAAAACACGTTTTCATGCTATTTATAAATGCATCATTAGCATTAAGCTATTATTAACAAGTAATTATTTTCAAATTAAATGAAACCAGTAACTGTGATTAGAAAACTCTTTTTGGAGTTATCTACACCGGAACTAAAGCAAAGAAAGGTAGGGGCACCTGGGTGGCTCAGTCAGTTAAGTGTCCAACTCTTGATTTGATTTCTGCTCAGGTCACGGTCTCCATCCATTTCTACCCCTCTCTGCCCAACTGGTGCTTTTAGCATCATCCCAGCTCTCTTGCCCTCTGGATTCTGATCAGAGTTAACCAATAGAAGGCAATCATAAGAGATTGGAGAGTTTTAAAAATGAGAGGTTGAGGAATAGTATTCCCTAATTCCTCTGCCTGGGCTCTGTGGTTCTGGCCAAGGGGGCAGCTCTTTCATGGGACTCTTCTTAGGATGTGATCCTTCCACAGTTCTGACTCCCACCAGGTCCTGAAAATTTCCTTCCCTCCTCCTTTCCTTTCAGGCGGTTATTGGTCCTCTTTGTTTTGCTAGTTCCTGGCTACCTCATATCTCTATTTGGTTACCTTAATGCTGCCCACACCTCTATAAACATTTCCTTCACTAAATTATCTTCTCCTGGACCTTCTGTCTCCTGCTGGCCTCCTGACTGAAACTACTCTCTAAAGCCCCTGTTGCCACGCTCCTCTCTATTCCAGGAAAAGAAATGCCTTAGTTTCTAGTAGTTAATATATAGATCAAATACTAAGGAACTGATATAACTTGCCTTTTGAAAATGAAAGAGAAAGATCATCATTTATATTTTAGTGATAGGAAAACTCGGATGGAATTTACATGAAAGTGGCTGTGAAAACAAGCAGGTATCAAAAAGGAAGCCTATGAAGGGAGTAAGTGGCAAACAATCACTTTCTAGTCTGTGGATCCCCAAAGGATATCATCCATTGTTCTTTCCAAGAGGTAACAGATGTTGAAATTTGTCAACTTCGCAGCTATCCCCACCATTAGATGTCTTACTCATCATTTTATATTTGGGGCCTAAGATCTCAGCAAATAATTGGACTCTTAAAAGTGTGTGTTGTATGAGTGAATGAGAAACGGTGGTTAAATGTAAGAGATACTTGCACGTGCATATTCATAATAGCATACTTCACAATAGCCGGATGGCGAAAACAGACCAAATGTCTATTAACAGAAGAGTGTGCTAACAAAGTAAGGTATAGACATATAACAGATTGGTATCCAACCACAGTAAGTCATGAAATATTGACACATGCTGCAAAATAGATGGGCCTTGAAAACATTATGCTAAGTGTTAGAAGTCAGACACAAAGGGTCACGTATTATATGATGCCATCTAGAGGAAATTTCTAGAATAGGAAAACCTGTAGAAATGAACCACAGATTTGTGGATGTCATGCATTGGAGGAAGGGAGAAATGGGGTAACTGCCTAATGGTATGGGATTTCCTCTAAGGATGATGAAAATGTTTTGGAAATAGGTAAAAATCATGGAACATTGTGAATGTACTAAATGCAACAGCCTTGTTCACTTTAAAATGGTTAGTTTTATGTTGTGTGAATTTTTATCTTGATTAAGAAAAAAAACACGGATGCAGAGACCACACTCCTATGATCATTTAATGCTAACACTGCTATTAACGGATTTGTCTTCAGCTGACTCTTATTTACTAAGGAGTTTTATTTTTGACTTGTACATTCTGAAACACCTCTACTTACATTTCTTTTCTGATACATCTTGGTTCTAACTATTTGTATTCAATGGATATTCTAGGGTAAAATCAATGTACTCATTTTTCTCTTTGAAAATCCATTGTAATCTAATCCTTCCTGGGTAGTTATTACTGGGTTGCTAAGAGTAAATCCACAACTACTTCTGGGAAATTTATTACGCAAGTTTGCTTGCCAAAACTAGCCCTCTCAACAAAAGCATGCAAATGTGTTTAAAAACAAGCCACATCCTTTAAGTTTCTTATTATTTAAGAATAAGCAAGAATGCTTTGACGTTATGAAAAATGAGGTTGAAAACCTTCAGGCATTATTCCTCAGGGGAGTTGTATAGTTTGATCCAAACATTAGCAAAATGTTAATGTCTATAATGTCTTTTTTTCTTCCAGAACTATTTATCTTCTTTGTTAGCTTTTTTCTATTCTTTTCTTTTAATTAAGACTCATCAGTAAGCATTGTGTTCTTTTTCTCATGTTGGGCACTCAGCTTTCTTAAGTGAAAACCATTGTCCTCTTTGACATAAAAGAGGACCTCATACCTCATACAAATTAGAGGTAGTTTATTTAACACCCGTTTTAAGCATCATCTAAGTGCCAGGCACAGTCCTTGATATTTTTGGTGCAAAAATGAATATCTTGATCTGGACTTCATGGAACCATAGCCTAGTAAAAGAGCCAGACACGTAAGTAAATATACATAATAAAGGGCTCTATGTTGAGGTTTTAACAGAGCAAGAAGGTATGATAGAAGTGCCTAGCAATGAAGTGAGCAAAGAGGGTGGCAGTGGTTGCAAGGTTTGTGGACAGATGAGAGAGTGAGTACAAAAACACTTCACAAAGGTGATAATGAATTCCGAATAGTTTTCCAGCAAGATAAAAGGAAGAAAGGCATCCTAAATTTAAGGAACTCCGTACATGAAAAGGCGGCGGCATGACAGAGCATGCCACCATCCAGGAACTGGATAGAGTTCAGTTAGATGAAAGCAGAAAGTGTGTGGAAGAGGGGTGAATAATGAAGCAGGAAACGTACTTAATGGTTTGCGTTTAAGAGCTTAAATGTCATAATGAAGAGTTTAGACAGTATCATTAGGTAAAGAAAGGCCATCAAAAGATTTTAAACCCAGGAGTAAACAGTTTAGATTGGCATGTTTGAAAAAAAAAAAAA
>NW_026743103.1:0-3620 GCF_022355385.1 Mustela nigripes
AATTTGGTATGTCCCAGGTTGAAGACATTGTTTCTGACCCTTTCTTCTTCCCTGACTTTTTGTAATCTGCTCTGTCATTTGTTTTCCCCATCCTAGTAGATAGCACCACTGAAACAATGAAGTAGGAAAAATCCTGGACTCCAAACTTCCTTGAAATTACTACATCCAGGGGCACTTCGGTGGCGTGCTCGGTTAAGCATCTGACTGTTGGTGTTGCTCAGGTCATGATCTCAGGGTCCTGGTATGAAGCCCCTGGTTGGGCCCCATACTGAGTAGGGAGTCTACTTGAGGATTCTCTCTCTTCCTCTCCCTCTGCCCCTCCACCTGCATGCACACCCTCTCCTTCTAAATATAAATAAATTAAATCTTTAAAAAAAATCACATCTCTACCTCTGAAATCAATAATACGTTATATGTTAATTAATTGAATTTAATTAGAAAAAGGGGCACCTGGGTGGCTCAGTCGGTTAAGCATCTGCCTTCAGCTCAGGACATGATCCCAGGGTTCTGGGCTTGAGTCCCTCGTTGGGCTCCTTGCTCAGCGAGGAGTCTGTTGATTTCTCTGCCTGCCGCTCTTCTTGCTTGTGCTCTCTCTCTCTCTCTGACAAATACGTATAAAACCTTTAAAAATATTTAAATAAAAAATATTTAAATAAAATCATCACATTTAGTCACTCTCTGCATTCATTATTTTGTACCTGCTTCCCATTTTTCATATCTTACTATAATTCCCTCTCTCACCTATAATTTTGAAATCCTCTTCTGGCTTGGGTTCCTTTTTCTTTCTTTCTTTCTTTCTTTCTTTTATTTTATTTATTTATTTGACAGACAGATCACAAGTAGACAGAGAGGCAGACAGAGAGAGAGGAGGAAGCAGGCTCCCCACTGAGCAGAGAGCCTGATTGGGGTTTGATCTCAGGACCCCAGGATCATGACCTGAGCTGAAGGCAGAGGCTGTAACACACTGAGCCACCCAGGTGTCCTTTGGGTTCCTTTATGTTCATCTCTACATTGCTGTCAGAGTGACCTTTCTAGAATATATTCGTGGTGATGTAACTCCTCTGCTTCTTTAGTGGCTACCCATTACCTGAAGGAGAAAGTTCATATTCCAGCATGATACTTGCCTTTTTGGTTTCAGTCCTGATTTTCCAATTCTGTCTCTCTATCCCACACCCAAAAATCGTGTTCCAGTTTTGCCACCTTCTGTAGCTATTGTCACTTACTGTGTTATTCCATACGTCATCCTTTTGCTCATTCTACCTTTTCTAGAATGCCCTTCACACCGTCTTTGTGTTGTCTCTCTCTCAAGATACAGCCCTACCTTCACAGCATTTCCTGAGCTTCCAATATACAATTGTTTTCCCCTTTGTGCCTTCACTGTGCTTTATTCACTTCACCTGTAGAGCCAGTAAATGATACTCTTCTGTTCTTCTTCTTTTTTTTTTAAGAGTTTATTTATTTATTTGACAGAGAGAGATCACAGTAGAAGAGAGGAAGGGAAGAGATCACAGAGAGAGAGGAAGGGAAGCAGGCCCTCTGCTGAGTAGAGAGCCCGATGTGGGACCTGATCCCAGGACCCTGAGATCATGACCTGAGCCGAAGGCAGTGGCTTAACCCACTGAGCCACCCAGGCGCCCCTCTTCTGTTCTTGTTTTTGTCCATCTCTACCCCTACAAGTATATATGGCAGTCTCTTTTATTTATATTTCCAGTTTCTCCCAAGATAGTGCCTATGACTTGACAGAAGCATTTGTCTTTCTGAGTGAGTGGGTGAGCACGTGAATTGATGTTATGTTTTTATAGGAAGGAGAGGAGAGGCCA
Source organism: Mustela nigripes (assembly GCF_022355385.1). Lineage (NCBI taxonomy): Eukaryota > Metazoa > Chordata > Mammalia > Carnivora > Mustelidae > Mustela > Mustela nigripes. Next base: position 1,821 of record NW_026743103.1, read on the forward strand.
GCGATTGGAACAAAGGATGATGGTATCACTGAAAGTGTTCCACAAGCTCAAACAGTTAATGACTGTTTGACTTCTGCTGACAGGGCAGATGAAAATGATAGACATGGTGAGTTAGTGAACATCCATAAATTTTTTTCTAGGCTTAAATGCTAGTATAAAAAATATCACAGTATGTAGATCCAGTTATGTTACCCATTTCTTTAAGATATTTTTCTTTTTCTTTTTGCTGTCTTTCTTTTTAAGTATCCCGACTGCTACCAGCTTTTTCTTCCTGAAAATACTTCAACCCTCTGAAAATCTTTACTGCTTTTACTTTTATTTTATTGAAGTAATCATGAAGGGGGATAGGCTTGTATACACATTTAAAATTCATAATACATGTTCTCATTAATGTATCTGTGACTGTATTTTATAGTTACGCTGTCAGCATTAGCATTCACAGAACAAACTGAAGAACCATCTTGGGATTCTGAGGTACTGTTTTACTATTATTTTAAAATAAAAACATGGAATGATGTTAAAATGTAAAAGGGATACTTAGACTTTACTCTCTCATCTCTGCATTTGCCCATAAAAACTATTTCCTTATACTTTTTACCTGTAATTGATAAAATATTTATGTGCTAAATATAATAATCCAGCATAATACAGTTCTATTAATTTACAAACTTAACCTAATGAAAGCTGTGTGGTAGTATTGCAGAAAATGGAGGCTTAGACGTGATAAGGAATTAGCTTGTGTTTTGAAATTAAATTATCTAAATAACCAAAGAATTACTCCAGGCCAGCTTAGGGCCAGATATATGATTCTGTGGTGTATATGGATGTGCAAAACTCCTAATGAGATCTAGAAAGAGTTTGGATTTTTAGTTTTTTACAACTTGGAACTTGAAAAGATAATGCCTGGGACTTGAAAGTCAGTCTGTCTATCTATCTATCTATCTATCTATATGTATGATATGCATATGTATATGTATATTTTTAAAAATATTTATTTATGTATTTGAGAGAGAGAGTGAGTGAGTGGGAGGGAGAGGGAGAATCTGAAGCAGACTCCAGTCTGAGCACAGAGCTCAACTGAGCCATCGGGGGGCCCTGAAACTACTTTATTTGGATTGTTAAGTAAATTTACAAGGAGCATTGGGATTATAATAAAAATTACAATAATATAATGGTATTGGTGGTATTATTGGTTTAGTGGTGTTTTGTTTATTTTTTAGAAGATTTTATTTATTTATTTGAGAAAGAGAGAGAGAAAAAGGGAGCATGAGTGGGGGGAGGGGCAGAGGGCAAGGGAGAAGCAGGCTCTCTGCTGTCATGTGGGGCTAAATCCCAGAAATGCCCAGGCATCCCTGGTCTAGTGGTGTTTTCAATAGGTAAAAACTATTTTGGATAGTTAAAATAGTTTGCCTTGAGTATCTTTGTGGCAGCCATACTTGAAGAAGCATAAGTGCAAAGTAATGATGACCTTTTCTAAGGTGATGGGCTATGGAAGGAGGTAAAAAGGGCCTGATCTCTTAGCACAGGTAGGTGCTACACAGTGCTGCAAGCACCGCGTTTGACAAGCACCATGTTTGAAGTCCAAAGATACGGTGGCACCCAGGTTCTGTCACTTGGTAGCTGTGGGATCCCAGAAAAACTTGTTTAACCTGTTTGAATGTCACAGACATCATTCATAAAAATGGTTCTAATACCTACCTCTCAGGTATGTGTAATGAGATTACAATAATATAATGGTATTAGTGGTATTATGAAATGTGAAAACACTTTGTAAACTGTTAAGGGCACTATAGAAATACC
>NW_026743104.1:0-3620 GCF_022355385.1 Mustela nigripes
TGTGATCAATCTTTTCTGCTATTCAGAATTAGTCTGGAAATAGGTTGACCTCAAAATTATCTTGGTTTTCTCAGTCACTATTGCTGCTGGGTCCTGACCCATAGCAAATTACAGTATAATTTAGTTATCAATATTTCGCTGCTGCTGAGGATGATTCTGCGGTTGACCCTTGAAAACATGGAGGTTAGGGCCACTGACCCCCAGTACTGTTAAAACTTCCATGTAACTTCTGACTCTCCATAAACCTAAGTCCTAATACCCTACTCTTGACCAGAAACATTACTGATAACACAATTAACAGATATTTTTATGTTGTATGTATTATACACTATATCCATACAATAAAGTAAACTAGAGAAAAGAAAATGTTATGAAGAAAATTATAAGAAAGAGAAAATACAGTTACAGCACTGTAAGTCTCTTTATTGAAAAAAATAAACCCATGAGTAAGTGGACCCATGAAGTTCAAATCCTTGTTGTTCAAGGGTCAACTGTATATGATGTTAATAACTCTCCACAAAAATTATAGAAAACCAGGACAATTCCTGACTGCTAGGTACTGTGTTAAGCAGTCTGTTATAACACTGTCCCTTTACCTTCATCAGATTTTATTGCTATTTTTCAAATGGAAACTAAGACATGGAGAAGTTAAGTAACCTGACATTCATATCTAGGAAGCAGCAGATGCTGGGTTTGATCTTAATTTCTGAATCCCATTTATGTCTCCAACTTGGGAAGAGACGATTCATCTGTTTGGTAGTATTTGTACATATTTGACATTATTTCTGCAAGGGAATCTCAGTATCCCATATTTGCATGTAACAGAACAATGCACACTTCTTTTTTTTTTAAAGATTTTTAAAATTTATTTATTTGACAGAGAGAGAGAGAAAGAGAGAACACAAGTAGGGAGAGAGGGAGAAGCAGACTCCCTGCTGAGCAGAGAGCCCGATGCAGGGCTCGATCCCAGGACCCTGAGATCACAACCTGAGCCAATGGCAGAGGCTTAACCCGCTGAGCCACCCAGACACCCACACTTCTTGGTTTATTATCAAGAATAGGTAGAATTGTTAATCTAATCATGGTGCCTGTGTGTCATGGTGTTTACACAGCACGTCCAAGAATACAATTCTGAACGTACTTGGTCCAATAAGATTTGAAAATAATTTGATCCTCTATAAATAACATCACCAAATCATCATTACAGTATAGAGTTTTCAAAGGAAATTATTCCATTTTCCCCATACAATCTTTGAGGCTTAGTTTCATAGATAAACTTTCAGCAATTTTAAGAAAAGGGATTGAATGCTGGTTTCAGCTGATTATATAAAAAAATGATGATGGATAAATGGTCTTTTAAAAATCAACATCTGTTCCCTGTATATCCTCTAGTCATATTTGCTTAGTTTAAAATTCAGGCAAAATCTGGGCTGCTTTTAGCAAAGTCAACACATCAATGGAGGAAAATGCTGAATACCATTCTGATTTTGCATATTTACTTTACTGTCCTCAGAGTCTTTATTACTGGTGATGATTCAAGTATCATTGTAGCATGAAGATAAAACCAACAGCTACACTCATCCATCTACAGAGAGTTCCTATTATAGGTGCACTGAACACCTGGGGGTTGAGTCTTAAAACAGAGCTAAAATCCTGACTGCATAACGGGATTGTCGACTTCATCTCTTTGTATACTAGAAAAATTGCCACATGAGACGATAAAATTTACAAGAAATAAAATACCAATATTCATTGTGCAATAAAATGCAAAGAAGTCCTGTTAAAATATGTTGCCATTTCCCCTGTACTCTGAAGTAGTGAGGCACAGGTGTTTGAAGTAGGTTAATTCTGACTTGATCGATGAAGCTTGTTGTTATCCTAGCTGTGTGACTTACTTGAGTCATCTGGTGTTTTCGCAAATTCCCCATCTATAAAATGAAGATAGTACAGTAATACTTGTCTCACAGAGTTTTTCCAAGAAATAAGAGAATAGGAGCACCTTGGTTGCTCAGTGGGTTAAGCCTCTGCCTTCGGCTCAGATCATAATCCCAGTGTCCTGGGATCGAGCCCCACATTGGGCTCTCTGCTCAGCCGGGAGCCTGCTTCCTTCTCTCTCTCTGCCTGCCTTTCTGCCTACTTGTGATCTCTGCCTGTCAAATAAATAAATAAAATCTTTAAAAAAAAAGGAAGAAAGAAATAAAGAAAGAAGAGAATATAGGGAAAGCTGCTAGTGCATCCCCTATGAATGTCAGTTCTTATTAATATTGTAACAGATGTACTTGTTCTCTCAGGCTCATGAGCCCTAATTTTCCTACTGAAATGTATTTGATCCATTGTTTACACTTACCATACATTTTTAATATAAAGTTGCTGAATTACTGGAGAAGTACTTAAGAAATGTATGATCTTTTCAAAACTTTCCCATCAATTGGTGGGAAATCTGTTGTAACCAGCCGTTGATGGGATAAAGGTTTCCAATTATGGGATATGCCAGCCTCTCACAATATTGTGTGCTGTATGTTCCCACCACTAAGAGATAAAATGGAATGACCCAAGACAGAAAAATTAAGTGACTCTAGCATTCCCCATATTTTTATCAAGCGGAAGAAAAATCACAATTGTGTTTTCCAGTCTATGGTTATCCATAACACATGCAACATTTTTTAAAATATTTTTATTTTTATTTATTTGAGAGAGTGAGAGCCAGAGAGATCACAGAGGGAGAAGCAGACTCCCTGCTGAGCAGGAAGCTTGATGTGGGGCTCAGTCACAGGACCCTGAGGCCCTGACCTAAGCTGAAGGGAGACGCTTAACTGACTGAGCCACCCGGGGGACCCCACATGCCATATTCTTATATCTGTTATGAACCTTGAGAATCAGAGGCTGTATCCCAAAGGACAGTGATGTTCTGGGAAAAAAGTGAGTAAAATCAAGGGTGGCTTAGGAAAAGTCATATTGATAAGGTAAACTCACTGTTAATATTTTCCAGTGAAATATGTAAAATGAACTGAATGAATAAAAAATTGCACTTCATTTTCAAAAGAAATGGTTATCTAACAAATCTGATCATTGATCTCAGAAATGAAAAATTTAAAAATTCAAGGAAACAATCAAGTGATTTTAAATCCTTCACTAAAAAAAAAAAAAAAAAAAAAAAAAACTAGCTGTTTTAGGGAGGATTCACATCACTGAAATATGGAAATTTTAAGAAAAAAAATAATTTCCATCCTTTTTATTCAAGAAGAACCATCTCTTTACTAAATTATTGCAAATGTAAACAAAGTGTTTTTATTTTCCTATATGATGTAACTGGAGCAAGCAACACTGTAGACTGCAGGCTTAAGCCTCTTGCTTCTTAACAGCTTTGAGAAAAAGCTTTTCCAGATAATGCAATCGTCCAACAAATGACATTTACATCCATAGGAATCCAAGTTTGATTTTAACCATGTTCGATGAAAAACCCTCTCTGAAACATATTAAACACCCACAGCCTTTTCCAAATAGGAAATAAATAGCAAAACCTGACACCTTCTCAGGAACCAGGATCGTGATAATGGGGACATGGAGGAAGCATGTGCTGCTCTCAGCAGTCGCCTGGAGCTCGGTTTGAAGGAAGCATG
>NW_026743105.1:0-3619 GCF_022355385.1 Mustela nigripes
GGACTGGAGCTGGAGAATCCTCTTCCTGGTGGTGTTGGCTACAGGTAAGGGATTCCCTCAGTCCTTTGGCAGAGGAGGGGAACAGGGCCAGTCAGCATGACTTCATCGCCTCCTATTCCCTCTCCACAGGTGTCCACTCCCAGGTGCAGCTGGTGCAGTCTGAGGCTGAGGTAAGGAAGCCCGGGGAATCCATGAAGGTCTCCTGCAAGGCATATGGATACATCTTCACCAGCTATGCAATGAACTGGGTGTGACAGGCACCAGGAAAGAGCCTGCAGTACCTGGGATGATCCAACATGAACACTGGGAATCCAACGTATGCCCAGGGCTTCTCTGGTCGATTTGTTTTCTCCATGGACACCTCTGTCAGCACAGCCTATCTACAGATGAACAGCCTGAACTCTGAGGACACGGCCGTGTATTACTGTGCAAGAGACACGATGTGAGAACCCACATCCTGCTCATGTCAGAAATGCTGTGGAAGGCTCATCTGTGCTGGGCTGAGGAGGTGACAGGGACAAGAAAGCTAAAAGACACTCTATGACAGTTTTCCAAAGTGGCTGCACAACCTTGCATTCCCACCAACAGTGTAAGAGGGTTCCCCTTTCTCCACGTCTTCTCCAACACATATTGTTTATTGTCTTGTTAATTTTGGCCATGCTACCTGGTGTAAGGTGGTATCTCAATGTGGTTTTGATTTGAATCTCCCTGATGGCCAGTGATGATGAACATTTTTTCATGTGTCTTAGCCATTTGTATATCTTCGTTAGAGAAGTGTCTGTTCATCCTTTCATTTTTTTGTCTGAAAATTAAATAAGATGAGGGGAAAATTAAGCCATATAAATTGAGGATTTGTCATAATGAATGCTTCTTAAATCAAATATAGGTCACAAATAAATAAAATATATATAAATGAAAAATGTAAAAATAGAAAAAATAAGTATGTGTATTTATAAAACTTAAACCTAAAAAATATAGGGTTCTAAAAAACAATCTGAGGGGTTTGAAGTGGCGGGAGGGGTGGGAGGTCAGGGTACCAGGTGGTGGGTATTATAGAGGGCACGGATTCAATGGAGCACTGGGTGTGATGAAAAAATAATGAATACTGTTATTCTGAAAATAAATTGATACTAAACAAATAAATAAACAAACAAATAAAATAGAAATGCTTAAAAAAATAAATAAAAAATAGGGAGTAAGTAATATAAAAATAAAAAAAGATGAATCAGAAAATTATTGAAAATAAAAATAAAAAAACTTAAGAATAAAAATAAAGAAAGCTAAGCCTACTTCCCCAGGAACTGAAAGTGTGCTACACTCTATGATCATTAAACTTGCTGAGATGGAATTGTTCTGTGGATCTTCTGGCCGAGGTGCCTGTTGTGGTTATTCTCAGGGATTTTGCCCTCATGGAAATGCACATCTTGGGATCAGAGGACAGGGCTTAGTGTAAGCAGTTGTGCCCTCCACTAGGTGCCACTGTTTTGCTTCCTGATGGCACTGATGGGTAGGTTGAATATGGCATCTTCTCTCTAGGCAGAGGTTGAAATTTCACATACACCCCACTCTTCAGTGAGCCTGCACAGAAAAGCAACCAACCCCTTTCTCTCCAATGTTTCCATCTGAAACCCATGTTCACCCTACCTGTGTCTGAGCTGTTTCATCTCAGGCAAATGATTGAGTTTCAAAACTTCAGAATTCAGAACTCCCATGATGTGGACCCATGCTATTCCTCCAGGGGACAGTATCATACCTTATTCCATTTGCCCACAGGTCTCAGGAAAGAGACCACATGACCAGATTGTGGTTCACTGTTTATGGCAAATCAGACCAGAAAGCCTGCACTTAGACTCACTGTTCAACCAGTTTCCAGGCTCTTTGCCTAGCATCTGTGCATCACGATGTTGCCACACATCCTTCTTGTGACTCAGCAGACCTCAGACCCTGGAATTCCGCCCCACTTTGCCACATAAGCACATTTATGCCAGCCACATCCCCACAGTAGCACACTTCTAAAAGTTCATATTTTGTGCTCTGCTGCTACAATACATTGTGGAAGCTTCCAGAAGCAGGCTCCATCCCTGATGTCACCCCTACAGCTCAATCTGTCCCAAGATAACTCTATGTACCTCCTACATTCCAAAAGGAGGTCGATTTTCTATTTGAAGACCTGCAGGTTTTGTTCTCTCAGACCTCTGATTGACTTCTCAGCTACTCTGAATGACTTGAAGACTACCTACCTGTGTTCCAGGAATACAAACCTAGGGACCCCTTCTCCTCTGCCATCCTAACTCCTGCATCCCACGTTTTCTTGTAGCAAAGAAGGTGTGATAAATTCCTTCCTCTGTATATGCTGAAGCTCAAACTTGAAATTTGGGGTTTTATTTGAGAATATCCCAAATTATTTCTTTCTCTGCTCTGATCCAGTTGTCTTATGGTTCAGTTGCTCTTTCAATGTGCAATGTCCAACAGAAGAAAAATTCAGAGGCTGGGCCTACTGCATCAGAGCTATTGGATATGGACACAGACAGTATGTCAGAAAGGGAACACAGGATAGCAGTTATCCAGGCAATAGCTAGGTTGGAGAAAGCCATGGATGACAAAATGGAATTGATGAGGGAAGAAGTGAAAGCCACCAGGGTTGATGTTAACAACGTTCTCAATGAGTTCCAGTCTAATCTAAATTCTCTAAAAACTAGGGTAACTGAGGCAGAAGATAGAAGTAGTGATCTGGAGGACAAACAGATAGAGATAAAAAATCTGGAGGAAGCCTGGAACAAACAGCTTAGAAGCCACAAAAACAGAATTAAGAAAATAATTGATGATTGACTCTATCTGCTTGAGTTATTTCACTCAGCATAATCTCTCCCATTCCCTCCATGTTGTTCCAAAGTTGGGTATTCATCCTTTCTGATGAAGGCATAATACTCCATAGTGTATATGGACCACATCTTCCTTAACCATTCGTCAGTAGAAGGGCATCTTCGTTCTTTCCACAGTTTGGCGACCGTGGCCATTACTGCTAAAAACATCGGGGTACAGATGGCCCTTCTTTTCACTACATCTGTATCTTTGGGGTAAATACCCAGTAGTACAATTGGAGGGTCATAGGGAGGCTCTATTTTTAATTTTTGAGGAATCTCCACACTGTTCTCCAAAGAAGCTGCACCAACTTGCATTCCCACCAACAGTAGGAGAGGGTTCCCCTTTCTCCACATCCTCTCCAACACATGTTATTTCTTGTCTTGCTAACTTTGGTCATCCTAACTGGTGTAAGGTGATACCTCAATGTGGGTTTTTTTTAATTTATATTTATTTTCAGAGTAACAGTATTCATTATTTTTGCACCATGCCCAGTGCTCCATGCAATCTGTGCCCTCTATAATACCCACCACCTGGTACCCAAACCTCCCACGCCCACAACTTCAAACCACTCAGATTGTTTTTCAGAGTCCATAGTCTCTCATGGTTCACCTCCCCTTCCAATTTACCCCAATTCCCTTCTCCTTTCTAACACCCCTTGTCCTCCATGTTACTTGTTATGATTCACAAATAAGTGAAACCATATGATAATTGACTCTATCTGCTTGACTTATTTCACTCAGCATAATCTCTTCCA
>NW_026743106.1:0-3619 GCF_022355385.1 Mustela nigripes
AATTGCTGTTCTTCTTCTCTTCGATCTGCCGATGGATTTTCAGGTGTTTGCAATCTTTAGATAAGCTATCTAGCTGATCTCCGGCTAGCTGAAGCAGTCTCAGCTTGCTACTTCTCCGCCATCTTGACTCCTCCCCTTTTTCTCAAACATTTAAAGCATCATTTTATTCACTCATAAATGTCCTGATAAGAATACTTAAATTCTCTTTAGCACAGTTGCCACACCATTACAACATCAAGCAGAATATTACCTAAAGTGAACTCCATAAGCAAGTATCATTTTAGTGCAATTGATCAGGATATGGCCAAGATGTCCTTTTTTTATGGCTTTGAAGTTGATCCTGAGAACCAGCTATCTACCATCCTATAGCAATGGTGGAACTGGATGTATATATACATGTACTTGGTTTATTAGTGTGGTAGCTTTGCATGGGCTGGCCTAGTTGCTCTCAATAGTTGCTATTGTCTATAAACATTACATCTGTAAAGTTTTGTGGGATAAATATTTAGCTTTGAAGCCAGTTAAAATAAAACTTCTAACATTTAAAAACAAATAAAGGAGAGATAAAGAGGGATAAGAAATCAGAGGTTGAAAAGTAGACAGTTTGGACTGAAGATTTGAACAGTTTTCTTTCCATTTTTATATGCATGTAAGTACCAATGAATGCACTTTGTTATATAGGGGAAGAGAAAAATGGAGTTTTAATTTGGAATAAAAACCAGGTTTAAAGGAATCTCTTTATGAAATTAATTAGCTAATGATATAAAGGAATGACTGGACTGCACAGGGAAGCCCCACACCACTTTTCTAGGAATTCACAGAAAATCCTAGAGAATTTATTTGGCTTTAAATGTGCTCTCTTTCAACATTCATTCTGGAGAATTGTATGAACTATGAGAGGCCCATGAAAGGATCAAAATGTGCCAGTGATTTCTTCATAAAAGATAGTTTCTCTTAGATTTCTTCCCGCTTCATGCAATATTTCTACTCCTCCAACTCAAGGAGTCTAGTTTTACATTATAGGTCTTAAAAAAATGTCACAGTTTTCTTCCCCATCCTTATTTTTCTATTCTCTTACATTTTCAAAAAATCATACATTGAAGAGCTTATCATAGTGCATATATTACATTTCCCTATAATCCACAGAAAAGGCTCACAGCAGAAAATAGAATCCTGGACATCTCTGTCTCTGAAAGATTGTTAATCCTGGTTAATCCTACATCTGATGAAAGATGTCTGTCTGCACGTCAAAAGGAAATTTGTTAAAGCCTAATCAAAGGATCAAAAGTTCTTAAGAATCAGGGCTACAGTGAAAGACAATGACAGAATTATTAAACATGACTACATTTCATCATAAAAGATTAATCATTTACTGTAGAATTAAAGAGATAAAATGAAATTAAAATCCATCAACCATTTTCATTTAACCAAGGCAAAAAAAAAAAACAAAACAAGAACATCATAGTGACAAAGAACAACCTGGTCCTTTCTTCAGACTGTTTTCCCCCCTTTGGATTATAATTATTAATGATAATCTCATTCTTTCTGCTAAAAGATTAGACAAAATAATAAAAATTTTGTCATAGGAAGCCTCTGTTATTGGATATTTTTCTGGAATTCAAATATCAAAATATGGATTAGGTAGTATTTTATACTTATATAATAAGATAATATTAATATATGTACAACTGTAAGAAACTTGAATTGTTTGTATTTTTACACATATACATATTATTTCACGTGTAAATTACTAACACAAACATACATCTTCAAATATCCACAACTAATGGTATATATTATAGATTTTAAGAGGTTAAAATACATGTCACTAGAAATTATACATATTCCTCAAGGTGTAGCATTATAAGTCATCATCTAAAAACATTTTAAATAAGATAAAGTTTGTCAAAAAAGAATTTTTTGCTATCTGTCTTACATAGTGGAGGTGATCCTGAACACCCCTTTGTATAATGTCTTTTAAAATCCCCTATAGTTGGATATACTTTATCTACAATATAATACAAGCACTTTAAACCTAAAATGTAGTCAATTTTGACAAATGTGTAGACACATGCAAGCACCATATGAATCAAGCTATAGGAAATTTTCATCATAGCCAAAAGATCCCTCATATCTTCGACAGTCAATTTCTACCCCATCCATGACCTCAGACAATGACTAATCTACCTTCCATCACCAACAGTTAAATGTTTTCCCTAGAGTTTTATATAAAATGGAATCATATAGGATATGTGACTCCCTTCTGTGTGGCCTTGTTTGCTTAGCCTAATATTTTTGACATCCATGATGTTAAACATAAAGGTAATTTATTCTTTTAAATTGCCAAGTAGTATTCCATTGCATGAATATGACACAACTTGATTATCTAGTCTTCAGCTGATGGGCATTTGGCTGATTACCAGCTGGCTTATTTCCAAATTGCGCTTATTCATAGAACATTCATAGAACATAGAACATAGAAAATTTTAAAAATATAAATAAAATCATTTTAACATTTACATTCCCATTAGCCTTGGGTGGGAAGAGTTCTAGTCATTCTGCAGCCTCACCAAAGCTTGGTATTGCCCACCTTTTAAATTTTAACTATCCTCCTTGAGGTGTAGTAATACAGCACTGTGATTTTAATTTGCAATTCCCTCATGACAAGTAATTCTGAGCATTTTTTTCATGTACATTGCCATTTGCATTTTCTAAGACAGTTCTCTTCAAATTTTCTGCCATCTTATTGTCAAGTGTTATTTATTTATTCCAGATAAATACTCTTTGTCAAGTATTTGAATTGAGATTATTTTCTCCCTGCTCCTAGCTTGCTTTTTCATTTTCTTAACTGTGTCTTCTGAGGACCAAAAGTTGATTTTGATGAAATCTACTCATATTTTTTTTCTTTTATGTTTTTCTTTTGCCTACTCCAATATCATCCATATTTTCTCCCATCTTATCTTTTAGAAATTCTGTAGTTTCTTCTTTTATATTTAGACCTGTGACCCTTCAACCTATTTTATTTAATATTTTAATTTTAACATTTTTTAGCTCATCTTAATTTATGGTGTGATTTAAGGATTAAATATATATAAAGCATATACAAAGCAATGCTTGTTGAAATGTTACCAAAATTTGTTGAAAAGGCTGTTTTATCTTTTATTGAAAATATATTGATCCGGGACGCCTGGGTGGCTCAGTCGGTTAAGCGGCTGCCTTTGGCTCAGGTCATGATCTCAGGATCCTGGGATCCAGCTCCGCATGGGGCTCCCTGCTCAGCAGGGAATCTGCTTCTCCCTCTCCCTCTGCCTGCTGCTCTGCCTACTTGTATTCTCTATCTGTCAAATAAATAAATAAAATCTTAAAAAAAATTTTAATTAAAAAAATAAGAAAATATATTGATCCTATATGCACTGGTCTATTTCTAGAACCTCTTTTCTGTTTCTATATGTTTATCCTCATAGAAATATCATTATGTCAGGATTCTTTTTTTTTTTTTTTTTTAATTTTTTATTTTTTATAAACATATATTTTTATCCCCAGGGGTACAGGTCTGTGAATCACCAGGTTTACACACTTCACAGCACTCACCAAATCACATACCCTCCCCAATGTCCAC
>NW_026743107.1:0-3618 GCF_022355385.1 Mustela nigripes
GGGGGGGGGGGTTGTTTTGTTTTGTTTTGTTTTGTTTTGTTTTTTTAAATCCAAAAGAATTCCATAGCTAAAGGAAGCCACCTTCTTGTGAAGTTACAGGAATACTACCCCTTTCACTCAACCCCCTACACACACACCACCACCACACGCTTGAGCATGTGTGCGCACACGCACGCGCACACACACACACACACACACACACAAACACACAGGTGATGGATACCACAGAGCAGCTTCTGTGCCCTCTACCTTTTTTGTAGAGGTGCAGTTCAAGCCCCAACACTTTCCACAGGTCTAAAGCTCAAGCACACTTTTAGCTCCTTTTTCCCTGCCTTGTTCTGCTTCCTTCACTCCCCTTCCCCTGAGAGCGTGTCTTCAATAAGATGAGCTCAAGAACACTTATCTCAGCCTATGCTTCCACACAACGAGACCTCTGTCATTTCCCTTGTGGTCCTATGGCTGCTTGGCTCAATACAGTAATGACCAGCTGCCTCCTTGGACACCAGATTTACAATAAACATCTTTAATGACAAACATAAGATGAGTAAAATGTCCCTTGTAGAACATGGGGACCCCTGATATAGAAACTACAACTGGCTGTAATAATTTCTTAACCTCCTCATCCATTCTGACAAAAACATGTGTACTAAAATCCTTCAAATCTAAACTCAAACATGATTTCTTCAGAGAATATTCATTTCTGTCTGACCCCTCAGCTTAATACTGATTTCTTTGTTTGAGGTTGTCATAATTTCTGATGCCTCAACAGCATAGCACTTATCACGGTTTTCAGTGAATGTTTGATAATATGTTTTAATTTAGTGTCTGTGTCCCTGAAAGACTGTGAGTTCCAAATAAAGAAATGACTTCACTTCGAGGCTTAGTACAGGGCTTAATGTAAAGTATAACAATTATGTAATATAATATAAAGTATAACAATATAATATGTACTATAACAATAGTGTATAATATAAACTATCTCGGTTAACGAATAAATGCCTAATGAAATGGCTAGTTTTGAAAGAGTGGCAAACTTTCAAGTTTTCGCCATCTAGTGAGTGTGGCAAAGACCTACAGCACAGACAAGTGTGAAGAAGTACAACCTCAGCTCTTAGGCGACGCAGAAGAAACATTTAACTGTCCAAGTAGTCAAAAGTGAGGGGAGAAATTAGACGTTTTGGAATTAAGTGTCTATTAACCCAGAAGACTAATTTGCAACCCTGTCCTCATGATTCTTGTTTATGTTTCGAAGTTTAAGTCTGAAATTAATAATATCGAACTGTGACTTTATACCACAGGCCATGCTCAACCCACTCTGTGCCTTCTGCCTGATGAAATTATGCTGCCTTCACCATCGTGTTTATGATACAGGCATGTGAATATCTTTATGGACAAATTTTCCTTTATGCTATAATGTGCAATTTTTAAATGGTTCTGCATTTGCTAGATAGTCAAAAGCTAAGATCAAAGGATGCATATTGTTGTCTCTGTCCCCTTCTAGTACAGAAGTGTCACATCATTACTTTGCCACAATAAGTCTTGACACTTGTCTCCTGTGAAAATCTGTTTTGAACTTGAACATGAGAAAGATGGAAAGGCAAGAAAGTCTAATGAATAATTGTTGGGAAGCTAACTAAGTGAAGAAAATGCAAACCAAAGGCATTAAAAGTCAATTTAGAAACAAATAGCATTTTGTCAGACTTAAGAATTACTCATTAGGGGTCAGAGGTACATCCCCATCACCAAGGCAACATAGATAATGAGGCTTAACAAAATAATTAACAATTAGCTTGGTGATCTCTTTTTTTTTCTATTGTATTTTAAAATAATCTAACTACAAACTCTTATGCACGTGTGTGCTCATAAACACACACACACACACACACACACACACACACACACACACTACAGGCATATTCTTCTTGGGAACAAATCAAGTCACCCCCAGTAGTGCAAAAATCCAAAGTGCCATGCTGGAGAGCATTAAGGAATTTACTGAAATGGAAGCGAACTGCCTCCTTCTCTGAGTCATCAGGTTTTAAATAGAAATGAGATAGTAAATTTCTGCCCGCATCACACTGTGTGTCTTCTCTGATTCACTACTCTCATTCATCTTGCTGTTCTCTAATTTGTAAAGATGCAGGCAACGTATAAATATTCATGGCAGCTCTGGAAATAGACTGCGCAGTGCTCAGTCTTCCGTTAGAAATGGGCAGAACGTCAAAGAGGGCTGGAGATGAGTCTCAGAAATGATACACTCGGCTTGTCAATGGAGGAGAAAAAAGAATGGCGTGATTATGTCAGAGAAGCATTTCACAGCTGGATCTATAAGCAGGCCTCTTGACAATGGCTTAGGATCGAGGTCCTCAAACCTGCTACACATCAGAGTCACCCAGCATCTGACATGTTAAACAGTTTTCGAAGTGATTCTCCTATTTAGCCTGGGTCAAGAACCACTAATTCAGTTAATGTCAGCACGAATAAGCCACTCCAACAGACTTTAGTTTGTGGGAATTACAAAGTACAAGAAACAGAATGAAAATACAGGAAACAAACCCTGCAATCAATGAAATATAAATATTACAACAGAACACTTTCTAGGATACAGGAGAACACCAAAAAAGGGACTGGGGGACTAGATGATTCTATTTCATAAAGATGGAATGGGGGTCTCAAAAATCTTCCCAGAGGACTTGAATGTTTAACAGGTGGCTGGAGAAGGGGTAGAGTGGTCATGCAAAAGGAAATTTCCAGCCAAGAAAAGAGCGTGTTCAAAAAGACGTGTTGACCTAAAAGAGACTGTAATGTAAGTAGACCAACCTGGTTAGAGCAAGGGACTACCCAGCTCTTTCCCTTGGTAATTTTGTAAAATGCACAACTCTAGCCACCAGACTGAGATTTTAAGTACACTATGAAAAGTAGAAAAAAATCAGAGTTCTTTGGAGATACAAGGAGATTAATATTCCATGCGGAATCATATGGTTATAAAGAAGAAAGGAAGTCAGTTCAAAGGACCTCAACCTATTAAATTCACCACTGAGGTACTGGAGAATATAGAGGGAAACACCTGTGGTGTTTAAATGACCCCTTTAAACATCAGAACTGCACTTATGATTTAAAGTCTCTTGTGGCTTCATTATGCTGCCTGCACCCACCAATTCCAGTAGGGGAAGGGACAGGTTTTGGAAGACTCCCAACAAACACAGCCGTATTACTTCCCAAATCTGACCTTTTATGTGGAGACAATACTCCCAACAGCTATATGGAAGCTTTGGGATGTTTATTCTGTAGTTTGCCATGCTTGGTTCCTGACTTCTACTTCCATTTAGCAGCGGTAACCAGGGGACTACTGAGACCACTTAGGGCTTGATGCTGAGCAAATACATGCGCCGCTAAGAAGACATGGAGCTATTGATGTGGATCTCTGAACCCCAGGCTTCCATTGGGGTCAACCAAGCTGACAAAACTCTACCTTCTCAAACAGTGACAACCACTGTCCATCCAGGCAGCATTCCATCCATCTTTTCATTTTCACCGGCTTTTAAAAGCAATACTAATAAATATAATGTTTTAGGTCAATTATATCGTCAAGAAAATTTAATTTAAAAAAGGGGGGGG
>NW_026743108.1:0-3618 GCF_022355385.1 Mustela nigripes
AAAAAAAAAAAAAAAAAAAAAAAAAAAATGAGACTATGGCCTAAAATAAGTACTACTTTGACGGGATTCTTGCTTTTCAGGACAATAACATTCATATTACAAAGACATTAACAGTAACATTCCTGAAAAGTGGAGAAGCCCATAAAAACTTTTTTAGTAAAGAGTATATATTTTAGGGGCACTTGGGTGGCTCAGAGGGTTAAGCCTCTGCATTCAGCTCAGGTCATAATCTCACGGTCCTGGGATCAAGCCCCTCATCCCTCTCTCCCCACCATCACCCCCGCCCCCCCCGCCTGCCTCTCTGTCTACTTGTGATCATCTCTCTCTCTGATCATATCTCTCTCTGTGTCAAATAAATAAAGTCTTAAAAATAAAAGCATATATTTTATGCTTTAAAGGGATTATGCCTGGGGAATCCTTGAAAATTTGGTTTGTAATATTTCCAGAGAACAGAGAGACTAAACAGTACATGGTTAAAATTTATCATTATAAATCTTTAATACTTTATACCATGGAGTTATGTCTTATATTTATAACTATATATATAATTATATATATATAATTTACATTATATATCAATAGATGTATATTTATCGATAAATAAATATTTATCGATAAATATACATCTATTGATATATAATGTTTTAAATGACTTATGATATATATTATAAATAATATGATTGATATAATATTGATTACATATTATTGAATATTTAATCTCTGCAAGAAAAGTATGATTGTACAGACAGAAGCACACATATCTCACCTGATGTGAGATGCACTTATAATCTCAATCATTCCTCTGAAAATACCCTCCTTACTGACTTACAGTTTTGCTTATTCCTCATGTAAGTCTTCCCAAGAATTTTATGTATCTTTTGATTACCACCTACCATGTATCTGGAACAACTTAAGCTCTTAGAATAAAATGGTCAGACAGAAAGCGTCTCTATCCTCAAAAAACTTACAGTAATGTGTAATAATAAAGAGTACATTCCAAGAATTCTTTGGCTGAGGGCCTTGGAGAATAATAATAATTTCTCTATGTTTGATATTGTCATCTATAGAGAGCTGCTGAATAACCAGGAAGCCTGGTAGATCTAAACAGGTGTATCTGTGTGGACAGAAGAGGACAAATAATTGTTTCAGGGTGCATGTGTCTGGTACCAGCTTTTCTTTGAGTCTTGAAAACAGTCTCCCAGTGGAGGGGAAATAAAAAGATTAAATAAAAAAATTTAGAATAATATATTAAGAAATGACAAGGCTTATAACTTACATAGTAATTATTTTCAAAAATACTAACTACATAGGAAAAGAAGACTCAAGCTTATTTTCAAATAGATCAAAATTCTTAGTTTATGTTTCAAAGAATTCACAAAGAAAATGGTACACAGGATTTCCTTTCAGCATTTACACCATGTCAACACATTTCATCCAAAGCACAGTATGCATTACACACGTCCAATACCAAAGCCAGGTAGGAGCTAACACAGCACTTTTTCAATGCATTGCCTAAGAATTAGAATAATTACTCCATATATTAGATCCACTGGGATTTCAAAGAAAAGAACATTAAATTATGGTTGGTTGTATTTGAATTCCTAAAATACTAGCTTAGTAATGCATGTATGATGTATAAATAAACCTATGTAAATGTTTCATTTGGAGTTCAAATTCTAACATTCCTTCATGCCTTATACTTACATTCAAAACAGAGGACTGTCCAAAAGTAAAAATTACGAGTTTTAGTGACTGCATATTCAACATTTGGGGGCAGGGGTGGTTATATTGAGATACAGCTAGATCCTAAGGCAAGAGAGAAATGAGAAAAACAAAAATGAGTTGGAATCTAGAATCGTTTTAGGTGGAGAGAAAGATGCTATGAATAGCTAACTGTGAAGTACCCATATGATTTGTCCATCACTATTCCTAAGAAAGCACAGTGCTACCTTTCTTCAAGCAATGTTACCTGTACAGGAGCTGGTGTTATCTATTTGTAATGAAAGAAGGGAAGAAGGGTTTCATCACTTTCTCAATTTTTCTTATCTAATAATGTTGAGTATAGACTCCTGTCTCCTTAGATGTGTTATGAACAGGATAACCCATTTACAGGGAAATTCATTAGCTCTTCAGAATAGTTTAACATTTATTTTCAATATACTTATTTCAGAGTTTACCAAAACAGGACTATAATGGTTTTTGCTTGCCTGAAATATCACCCACTAGGTGAGTTGAAAAAATTTTGGTCTAATGTCACAAAGCACTAGCTCAAAAGGCATTTAAGTTGTTTGCTATGACAGTTATACAGTAAAGATCTGAAAATAGTGACATATATTTTGTAAAAATAAAGTAACAGAATTACTTATGTACTCCTTCGTTATCCCTCTAGAATTAGTGTTTTGAGTTGCAAACAACACTGTCACTCCAAAGGACCAAAGATATTATCTTCAAGATCATCCTTGGTCTTTTATTTTTCAGATGACAGAAAAAAGCATTCATGGTTATTTGTTATAGCCATATCCTACCTTCTCTTTTCTCACCTTGCACACAAACTTCAAACTTTTCATTATTTTATCTAAAACCTCTCTACTGATGAAACAATATTCTCTTCCTTAATTTTCATTGTTTAGATGAAGTCTTTCTAAATGACTACTAAATTGTGTTTTCCTTAATACTTAATACTATGCCTATGACCTCAGTGAGAAAAACTTTCTTCATACATTTGTTAAATTATTATTATTAATCTTATGGCTTTAAAGATTAGAATCTAGCCTTGGTAAGCAAATACTGCATATTGTGCCTATGTAAAGGCTGCCATATCAGAAGATGATTCAAGACTTGTAATTTTCACCTTCCATTTTAATTACTCCTTTCCATTACTGCCAAAGGCACTTATCAGTGAGCACATAAATGTTCCTTAATGATTTCCTATTTGTTTTCCACGTAGTATTTCCCAATCTAAAGCTAGACTGACAGAAGAAATATCTAAAGTATTTAGTGAAATGAATGATGATTTTTTTTAACTTTTTATTTTTTATAAACATGTATTTTTATCCCCCGGGGTATAGATATGTGAATCGCCAAGTTTAACACTTCACAGCACTCACCATAGCACATACCCTCCCCAATGTCCATAACCCCACCCCCCTTCTCCCAAACCCTGTCCCCCCGGCAACCCTCAGTATGTTTTGTGAGATTAAGAGTCACTTATGGCTTGTCTCCCTCTCAATCCCATCTTGTTTCATTTATTCTTAACCCCCCATGTTGCATCTCCACTTCCTCGTATCAGGGAGATCATATGATAGTTGTCTTTCTCTCCTTGACTTATTTTTTTTGTAATTTTTTATTTATCATAAATATATATTTTTATCCCCAGGGGTACAGGTCTGTGAATCGCCAGGTTAACACACTTCACAGCACTCACGAAAGCACATACCCTTCCCAATGTCCATAACCCCACCCCCCTTCTCCCAACCCCTCTCCCCCCAGCAACCCTCAGTGTGTTTTGTGAGATTAAGAGTCACTTATGGTTTGTCTCCCTCCCAATCCCATCTTGTTTCATTCATTCTTCTCCTACCCACTTAAGCCCCCATGTTGCATCACCACTTCCTCATATCA
>NW_026743109.1:0-3618 GCF_022355385.1 Mustela nigripes
CCTCTCAGTGGCTGGACCATTAGATGTCATAATGGGCTTGACATGTCCCTAGGACAAAATTTTTAACCAGATTTCTGGTGGTCCAGTCGCCCCTCCCCAGGGCTCTACTCTGGAATTCCTCATTTGGTTGGACACCTGAGGTTGAAAAACAAAACAAAACAAATCAACAACAAAACAACGGACTAATTCCATCCCACAGAATGAACCATACACTTTAGACGAGGCCAAACCCCCAGAGTGTAAGACTCGTCCATTTCCCATGAAGTCACCCGGAAATTTCACGACCATGAGTGACACAATATCCTGAGACAAAAACTTGACCAAGAGCCTCACACTCGCCCTTTTTTCATAACCCGAAGAGTTCTCCTCATGGTTTGTAGATCAGTCCTGCCATACCTATGAAAAGAAACATAAGCTAAGTTTGTGTTTCAGACAACTGTCCAAAGTGCCGTGGCCTACACACCCTACAGGCTCCGGCCCCTGGAGCCAAACCTGACGACTGTGCTGGCCCTCTCCAAGGGAATTGTATGTGCCCATTCCAATGGCCACAACACAACTAATAGGATAAACCTCCAAAGTCCCTGAGGCCATCCCAATATTTGTCGCTTCCCAGGACAAATGGGGCAATCTTGGCCCATCTGAGCACCTACCTGCACTCAGACCCGTAGACTGATGTCCCCAGAGGTAAAAAGGAACGAACAGGCCCTAGGCACCTATGGGAACCATTGGTTTGGCTTCCAGGCATCTCTCCTAAGAGGCATGGATTTCAATAACAGCATATGCCTGTTTCTTGACTCACCCATCAGAACAAATCTCATCTACACATGGGAAACTTGCACGATGGAGCTGTGTGAAAGCCTCTCTTTAGGAGAACCCTTCACGGCCCCAGATCCACCGCTTCATTCCAAGGTCTCCATAGACACAAAAGCATATTAGGACATATCCACGGGAGAGTCCATTTCAACTCAGCCACCTCTGTTGCTCCCCCAGATCCAGCAGATCTAACCTGTCTTGTTGCTTGGAGACAATTCGAATGCGTGGTTGGCTAACCAGTCATCGATCCTTAGAACCCTGCTCGGAATCGTTGTCCTGGAGCCAACCAACAGGTCTCAATTGTCCTGCAGAAGAATCTTTGCAGTTGGGAGCTTCTCACTACTCCCATCATGGGAAAACCCCATGGCCTAGTGATCCACCGCCCCCTTCAAGAAGGGGCCATCAGGGACAGAATGTCCAACCTGAGCGATCGTCTGATCCTCGCCCTGACTTCAGATGCTCGAGATATCGATTCAGGTATCACCCAGAAACGTAGGCCTAGCTTGGGTTCTCAGACTTCTGTCCTCAGACTAGTGGCCCACAAGCCCTCCAGTTTGGCAATCCAGAACTACAATGCAGCACTCTGCCTGTTCTCCAGAGGAAAACATTGCCCTCTGCCTTTACCCAGAATGCACAAATGAGGATCAACCTGCACGCCATTAGGCTGTAACCCACATATATAGGCTTACCTGGGCACTAATGCCCTTTCTGACACAGCCTGAGCCTGGAACTCCAGTCCCCACCCAGACAGCTGGCCGCACACTGAGCACAACCGATCCGTAATGGCCTTTGGTCGTCATCTCTTCTCAATCTCGGTTTTCAGGCTTTAGAACCTAGACCTTATCTCCAATCATGGCCCGGGTTTGAAAATGATCCAGAAATCAGAACTCTTTCCACATGGCAAGAAACCTTGTGGTTGGCAAGTTGACCAGGGTTCAATTTAGTTGAAACCAGTGTGGCCCATGAGGCCCTGCCCATGCTTGCAGGCCACATTGGTCACAAACACACATCGTGACCCTCAGCCTGAGCCCTGTCCTCAGGTAAGGCCTCTCAGTGGCTGGATGGAGAGACAGCATATTGGGCTTGCCATGCCCCTAGGCCCCAATTTTTAACCGTAGTTCGGGTTGTCCCTTCACTCTTCCCCAGGGCTCTGCTTTGGAATTCCTCTTTTGGTGGGACACCTGAGGTAACAAACCTGAAAGGAGTCCTCCCATCCCACAGATTGACGAAAAACAATTGGGATCGAGCCAAGTACACAGAGAGCAAGATTCATCCATGGCCAATGAGGCCTCCCCAACATTCCACGGCCATCGCTGATACAAAATCCAGAGATAAAAGCCTGAGCACACGCTTCAGACTCGGTCATTCTTAATATCCTGAAGAGTTCTTCAGATTAGAACTTACAAGGCACTCAAATGCACCCTAAATATATAGTCTAACCTGGGCACTAATGCACTGTCTGACAACCTGAGCCCGGACCTCGTGACCCACACCCAGACAGCTGACCACACCCTGAGCACATCAGACCCGCCATGGCCTTCGATCATCATCTCTTCCCTACGTCAGTTTTCAGGCTTCAGAACCTAGACCTTATCTCCAATCACTGCCCAGGGGTGACTGTGATGCAGAAGTCAGAACTCTTCCTTACCAATGGCAAGAAACCTTGTGTTTGGAATGCAGTCCAACGTTCAGTGTAGGAGAAACCATCATTCACCCTGAGGCCCCGCCCATTCTTGAGTGCGACAAGGGCATAAACACGATGTGACCCTCAGCGTGAGTCCTGTCCTCTAGTACGTCCTCTCAGTGACTGGACCATTAGATGTCATAATAGTCTTGACATGTCCCTAGGCCCCAATGTTTAACCAGATTTCTGGTTGTCCAGTCGCCCCTCCCCAAGGCTCTACTCTGGAATCCCTCATTTGGTGGGACACCTGAGTTTTAAAACAAAACAAAATAAATCAACGACAACAGAACAACGGACTTCTTCCATCCCACAGAATGACCGAAACTCTTTGGTAGGGGCCAAACCCCCAGAGAGTAAGACTCATCCATTTCCCATGAATTCACCCGGAAATTTCACGACAATGAGTGACACAATATCCAGAGACAAAAACTTGAGCAAGAGCCTCACACTCACCCTTTTTTCATATCCCGAAGAGTTCTCCTCATGGTTTGTAGATCAGTCCTGCCACACCAATGACCCAAAACATAGGCCGAGTTTGTGTTTTCAGACAATTGTCCAAACAGCCCTGGCCTACACACGCTACAGGCACAGGACCCTGGAGCCAAACCTGACGGCTGTGATTGACCTCTCCAAGGGAAGTGTATGCGCCCACTGTGGAAGTGTATGGCCACAACCCTACTAATAGGATAAACCTCCAAAGTCCCTGAGGCCATCCCAATATTTGTGGCTTCCCAGGAAAAATGGGGCAATCTGGGCCTATCTGATCTCCTACCTGCACTCAGACCCGTAGACTGATGTCCCCAGATGTAAAAAGGCACGAACATGTCCCTTGGCACCTATCGGATCCATAGCTTTGGTTTCCTGGCATCTCTCCTCAGAGGATTGGATTTCAATAACAGCATATGGCTGTTTCTTGACTCACCCATCAGAACAAATCTCATCTACACATGGGAAACTTGCACGATGGAGGTGTGTGAAAGCCTCTCTTTAGTAGAACCCTTCAGGGCACCAGTTCCACTGCTTCATTCCAAGGTCTCCATAGACACAAAATCATATTAGGACACATCCACGGGAGAGTCCATTTCAACTCAGCCTCCTCGGTTGCTCCACGAGATCCAGCA